>NC_083628.1:2042730-2230230 GCF_963584025.1 Labrus mixtus | reverse complement strand
AATTAAATTGATACTGAAAGCTTTAAATTCAACACTGACCATGAAAAACAAACTATAGGAACAAAGTTGGTTATAAGAAGAATTGGTAATTAAAGGCAGGGTTGGTAATTTTCTTCCAGAGCACTGAGGGAATGCTACTTTCAAAATCATGCTAGTTATCGAAAAAAAAACCCTGCCTTTAACTACAAAAATCACTTTGCAGCAGAGTATTTCCAGCCAGTTGCCATTCTGGAGTCTGCTGGGGCAAAAAATTGTATTTCAAAATTGCAAATTGTAAATATTAATTTTTAATCTTCCGTGTTCAATGCTTAGACGATGTTTGTTTTTGTAACATTACCAAAGACCAAGTTGACGGATCATGTGTTTATACCATAACTGCTAGCTTAATCATGGTCTTTTAGCCTGTTAGCTTAACTTAACGTTGACGGACAGTCTCCCACCTTTGACCCCCAGAGTCCAAGACGTTGACACATTATAAGTTGTTCATACTGTAACTATGTTCTTTTAGCCTGTTAGCTGCTAATGCTAGCAGAAGTGATGTTATTAAAGTTCCCCCCCCCCACACACAGAGAAGGCTAGACAACCTGCATTAGGGTTATTTATTTTTATATTTAATCTTATACTCTGTCTTGTATTCTTCATTCCTCTCTCTCTTTTTTTACTCCCAGGCGGGTAGTTCCTCTTCATTTCTCACACTTACGTTTTTTCATGCGATGCCCGGCTGCACAACGAGGATGAACGCAGTCAGATGGGGCCACCCCAGGGAAATTTCCTACTGTCATCGCAAACTTTACACAATCTGTTGTGGTTTTTCAGCACTCAAGGGACCCCTACTGACCAGGGGGGCCCCAAGCAGTTGACTGCGTCGCCTATTGACAAGCAGCGCCTGTTTCCAGCTTGTATTGTCCCCAAAACTATGCAAAACAAAATCAAATTCAAAAACACAAACACAAAAATGGGTAAAACTATAAATAGGAATCATCAAGAAGTAAGAATTTAAAAGGACATAACTGTTAAAGAAATCGATGAAGATCTTCAAAAATATACCAGTTGCACAAATTTAAAAAATTGTCACCAGTCAATAAAAACCCAATCTACCCCCCTGATTGCTGGATTGCTTGCTAGCTGATTGATGAAACCAAAGCTCTGACCCCACTCTCTTACAGAACAGATTTTTCATTCTGGACACCATGTCCTGTGTCAGAGAATGTGTGAGAGCATGCACTTGACTGAATCAACCAACCCACTTGAATGAAAAGCACAAGAATTGGGGTATTGATTTTTTGATGGGGTTATATTGTGTAATGTAATTACCAATTGATTCTATCGTGTGCTCTGCAGGATTGCACTCTCATTGGGATGCTGTGTAATGGTGCGCTGCTTTATAGTTGGTCGTTTTTGGTAGCAGATATTATTAGAAACAAGGCAGAGGACACACGCACACAAGAGGGTCTTCATCTGCTTGTCTCTCTTTCCAGATATAACGATGACCCAGAGTCTAAACTCTACCTGGGAGGGCCTGAATCCGCCCAATTTCTCAAACCAGGAAAATCCTCCGTTCCACCAGAACATCACCTATGTCGACTTCTACCTCCACAAGGCCTCTGTGGCCGTTGTCTTCACCGTCTCCTACCTGCTCATCTTTGCGGTGTGCATGGTGGGAAACGGGGTGGTCTGTTTCATCGTGCTGCGGAGCAAGAACATGCGCACGGTCACCAACCTGTTCATCCTCAACCTCGCCATCAGCGACCTGCTGGTCGGCATCTTCTGCATGCCCACCACGCTGGTGGACAACATCATAACAGGTCAGAATGTATGAGCTTTTTGTTTGGGGTTTAATTTGAACTCTCCTAGAAGTAATCATAAACTGAGATTGTTCCTTTATCGAGTCTATAAGAGGTAATTTTGAGGTTTGCTTAAACCAAAAATTAAGAATATTTGTTTCCCAACCACAACCCTATTTCCTAAATAGGTGGGACCTAAAAATAAAGCCCTGAATGTGATGATTTGCAAAACATTTGAACCCATATTCAAATACGTTTTAAACATATCAAATGTTGAAAATGAGAAATTTCATTGTTTTTGGAAGATGATATGGCCTTTTATTCCAGCAACACTTTTCAAAAAAAGTTAGGACCATATCATCTGTAGCATCACTTCTTCTTTTTAACAACACTCTGTAAGCATTAGGGAACTGAGAAGACCAACGTCTCTACTTTTGAAAGGTGAATAGTGCCCCATTCTTGCTTGGTGTTATTTCCAGCTTAAAAAGTTAGCGGTCTCTTTTGTCATATTGTATTCTTAAGAATGCTCCAATCATTTACAAAGTCAATGGTGGGCAATGTAGATTACACAAATTGCGCAAAATGCAAAATCGAGCAAATATGCAGATTTATGCAATTTGTGTGTTACTCCGAGTTATTTAACTTTGGATGACACTGTGTACCAAAAACCTATCAGAGTTGAGATTTTTCAGACGTCTTGATATCGAATCAGAGACGATTGATCCCACCTCTATTTGAAAAACGGGCATTTTTAAAGTGATAAATCTGCATCATAATGTAGTTACATAACAAGATATCAAACCATGCATCCGTCAGCCTCAAGTAGCCATAAGCTACAGTAAAGCTAATTAAGATACAGTCCCTGGAAAGGGAGGAGAAATTGACTTTGCACTTGATGGCATTTACTGAGGCATAACAGGATTTACTTTACCATCGTATTTGGGAGGACAAGATTTTTTGGGGGGTTTTGTTGAATCAATACAAATGATCTAGTGTACACAACATGTTATCCTAGATCAATGTTAACAATACTTTCAATCAGAACACACCTTGAATGAAACCATTAATGCAGTTTGTTTCCCTTTATGTTTTAAAATTTGCTTTTTTTATTTCCTGCAGGATGGCCGTTTGGCAGTGTACTGTGCAAGCTCAGCGGGATGGTTCAAGGGATATCAGTGTCAGCGTCTGTGTTCACTCTGGTTGCAATCGCTGTTGACAGGTAAGGGGCAAAAGAGCGCGACTGGTTATAATGTGCTTGAGCGTGTGTTTTCTTCCTTGGAGACTTACTCTGCTTTATGCACTCCCTTTTAATCCCCCGGTGTGTGTCAGGTTTCGCTGCATCGTCTACCCTTTCAAGCAGAAGCTGACCATCCCCACTTCAAAGCTCATTATTGTGGTCATTTGGGTCCTGGCCGTGTCCATCATGTGTCCCTCAGGGGTGATGCTGCAGGTCACAAAGGAGCACAGGGTGAGGATAATCCTCGGGCACAACAATGACACCCAGCCCTTCTACTGGTGCAGAGAAAATTGGCCCAATCAGGAGATGAGGAAAATCTACACCACAGTCCTCTTTGCTAACATCTACCTCGCTCCCCTAAGCCTCATTGTCATCATGTATGCTCGCATCGGCTTCACACTTTCCAAGACTACTATTCCTACGGGGAGTGGAAGTGGAAGTGGGTCTGAGAAGGGCGCTGGCAACAACAAACCGAGCATGGAGGGTCGTCAAACGATTTCAAAGAAGAAGACCCGCGTGATCATGATGCTGCTGGTCGTGGCTTCGCTGTTCATCTTGTCCTGGCTTCCTCTGTGGACGCTGATGATGCTGAGCGACTACGCCAGCTTGGCGGAGCACCAGTATCGCGTCATCAACATCTACGTGTATCCGTTCGCCCACTGGTTGGCGTTCTTCAACAGCAGCGTCAACCCCATCATCTACGGGTTCTTCAACGAGAACTTCCGCAGAGGCTTCCAGGCCGCTTTCAAATTCCAGCTCTGTTCCGTCGGCATCGAGCGCCAGAAGACCTACTCCCATCGGATCCGAGGGAACGCGGTGCTCCCGTTCCAACCGCCCGCCTTCCATAGATCGGGCTCGAGAGGCGGCTCGGCGTTAGCGAGGAACGGGAATTGCGCGGGACAGGAGGGAAGTAGCTTGCGTGGCAGAAGCGATATCAAAGAACAGGACCTGATTGTGGAGGATCTGGAACAGGTGTCCCAGATTTAGAAAGACTTAAGAGAGACTTAATATCCCACAAGCTTTCAAGGGACCTTTGAGTTGTGCAATGCCTTTTCAAGGACGATGAAAAGTCCAAGGCAAATACATGATGAAAATGTACATATTTATCCCAAGTGAATGTAGTTGCAAGCTCAGCATCATTTGTTCCATAATTGAATCCATAACCTCCCACTTAGCCTTACCTCAGTTAGCAAAGCATTTATTCACCATACATCTAGAGTGTGCTTCTGAAACTACCATTATCTAGACCTGACAGAAGATAGGATGACCACCACCCCACGCCCATTGCAGTTCAAACAAAGAGTAGTGTAAAATGGTACAGCTAGCTGGGAGAACTGGAATTTAACCTAACAGATGACTCAGAGCTTCATTTCCCGTCCCTTACTCAGCAAAGCATTGTCACTTAATTGTCCTCTCCCATGCCCCATTTTGGTGAGTTGTTCTTCTCCCACTATATTTGGAGTCCGCTTCAGAAAAACACTTTATTTTGAGATCAGTTTTGTGGGTTAGATGGCCACCACACCTCAGTCCCACCCCCCCCCCCCCCCCCCTCCAAAATTGTCACATCCTATCCTTAAAGTGGCAATGGAAAATTACTTCATGCATATCTGTTCAACGCTAATGTATCAGCTAATGGCCTCACCAATTTAAGCAAACGCTTCATTTTGATAGTCCAGAGGGTGAAAGGTTGTCCTGTTCCTTTCTGGGATTGAGAATTAGGAAAATGACAAATACAGTATGTGACAAAACTCCATACCACCACAGAAGATAAGTAGTCCCATTTCTTTTGGGTCGCTTTGTTGCAGTAGTCGCTATACCTCAAAAAGGGTTTCGATGGAGTGTTTTTCCAAAGCTGACGCAATATTTTGTGAGGAAAGTAAAAATTCAAAGAGTGCTTTGCAAACTGAAGCGGTGTAAAATGGAAAGCACCATTGGTGGAGGGAAAAAAAACCCACATCTTTGCACTTCATATAGCAAACATTTTAAAATCGTCTGTAAAATGTCAATGTTGATGCTTCATGTAAATAAGGACATGTGAGAGTTTCATTTTCATACAAATCAAGCTTAAATAATACGACCTCAAGAGCCCATACAGATTAAAGGGCACCCACCCCAACAGAGGGTGAGACCACGATGAATCATCCTTGATTGTTGATTATAGTGTTCATGGTAAAGAAAAACACACGAGGGGGATTAAAGGGCTGAAAATTTTGGTGTCAGTCAAGCCCATTGTAGATCAGAATATAAAATACCTTGATGCAACATTGTCCTGAAGGTGATGGCATTCCTGTGAGATTCATATGCAACATACTGATCAGGCTTTTATTCATTTAAGATAAAAAAAAAGTTATTATAAGAATTATAGCACAGCTCTCATGAGTGAGGTGTAAAGCTCTGTGATGAAACTCTGTCAGCTTCGATATGTCACTGTGTGCTCCAGTGGCCGTTATAGCATGTCGACAATTCTTATGTGCACAGTAACGAGAGACTCACAGAGCCTCTCTTTGTCCACTTTCTCATGTGGAAAACTGACACGTTCACACTTGAACACTTACCGCGTTGCACGTCAAGTGGACACTGGAGGAACTGCAGGATTTTGCTCTTCCGCATCGGCTTCTTTTTTTTTTAACATTGCTGCTTGGATTCACATGATGGCAGTGTTTTTTATGTATTGTCACAAAGTCAATATTTCTGAAAGCTATTCCGCATTGTCTTTATCCAATGCAATTACATCTGAATACGTATTGTTCCTCGACATGTGATGTGTTATTGCAGATGTTGAAGCATCTATTTAATACATGCCAATTATCGAAAGTATCTTTTCAGTTTATTTGTATTTGTCATTATGTGTTCAAATGTCATTTCATTTGTGTTTGTGTTCGGCATTATGCTAGCTAAGGTTGTAATGTGATTGTGCCAAAATCTTAAAGGTGGCCTGTGTAGTTTTTCACCACTAGTAGTGCCATGGAGCAATGTTTACAAAAGTCAGGTTCCTGTTTTGGTTTGTTTCTCATAAGGAGGACTTGATTTGATAAAAAGTTGTTTTCACACTGTTCAGCTGAGATTGTAGTTCCCAGAAAAAAAAAATACAGCCCATACATTTCCTGTGAAAGCATCTTATATACGGCTGCCAAAAGTAGCAGTCAAGCAGATCAGCATGCAGAGTGAGAATGTTAGCATATAGTCAGGAAGTCAGGATTGATCAAAAGCATGGACAAACGCAAGATTTTGTTTCTCGTTTGAAATCCACTTCTTGGGGCGCCGGTAGCCTGGTGGTTAGTTTGCACACCACATGCACAGAGGTCGCCCAGTGTCCAATCAGACCTGTGGCTCCTTTCCCACGTGTTATTCCCAAACCTCTCTCTCCCAAATTCTGAATCTATCCACTGTCGTGTCTCTAAATACAAGGATTAAAATCCCAAAAATAAAACATACGTCAATTTACCTGACTTTTCAATCTGGAAACTTGCCCTCATGTTACTGCAGGGGGCTTTGAAAGATGGGGCTGAAAATCTTGGTATAGCCTAAATAATGTCTGTAGAAGAAAACACAATTTCCTAGATCTAAGTGTGCAGGGTGATGTTTCTCCTCAACAGGGCGAACTAATCAATGAAAGGTAACTTTAGACATTACCAAACCAATGTGACAACAAACTTATTTTCCTCTATTAGTAACTTGGAATAGGGTAAAAAAACTTAGCAAGGGGCGGGGAAAAAGGCAAAAATGACTAACAGTTGTGCTAACGATTCCCAAATAACCTGTATTTTTAAAAAGTGGGTATTTTTTAAATGTTTGATGAGCAGAGAAGTGCACTTTTGCCAGTTTGTTTCAGCTTGATGTGGCGCCATTTTGGTGACAGAGAACTCAACATGGCGTCTGTTGTCACTGACAGCCCGCTGCTTTAAGAGTATCATATGAATGCATGATATGTTATGGGATTGTTATGAGTGTGTGAGTCATGATACTGGTTTTGACCGACTTATTGTATGCTGTGCCGGTGCCTGTGCATGCTTTTTGTCCTTGCAGTGTGTTAGTGAAAACGTCTCATTGGGATTCATGTCATTCTTTAGTCAGGGGTAAATATTGGCCTACATGTAGGGGGGGGGGGGGGGGGGGGGGTAATGGAAGCACCCCTCGATGACACTTGAAATAGCAGCCTCAGGCATTAAAGCAAAGAAGAATACCTCACTGAGTTCATACAGAGCTCTTTTCTCTGGATCATGTTGGTGCTTTGTTTCTGTATCGATGTTGGGAAATATGGAAATTGTCAAAAGATGTATGAATGAATACTCTGTACCTCATGTGTCTTCATAAACACAACCTGTTTCACATGTGTAGAATAATATATGTTTGACCTGATATACTGTATATTTACCTCATTAAATGCAGAAAGGTTTACAGACCTAAAAACTGAAGCTTCGGCGTCCACCACATGGCAACCTACGTGAGCATCGACTATAAGAGATGATAATAGAGAGGAGGGGGGAGACAGCTCTCTACAATGTTTTGAATGTGGACTGCAGTACCCCTTTTTTAACACTAGGTGTCAGAGTTACATATTGCTCCTTTAATCCTTTAATGAACGTTTGTCTACTAGATAAATATGTTCTTGTACAACTGTGATTAATATATTGTACTCTACATGTTCTTTGATGCTTTTAAGCAATGTGCAGACTTATAGACAGACTTTTGCTAATATCAAATAAAATTGAACAGTACCAAGAATCTGTTGCAAGAATCAGTTTGTAATTATTATTCTCACATGTAAATCAGTAGGCTGCATGGTGGTGCAGTTCCTGCAGGTTCCAGGTTTGGATACCTGTCAGTCAGAGCCTTTCTGTGTGGAGTTTGCATGTTATCCCTATGCATGTGTGGCTTCTTCTCACAGTTCAAAGAAGATGCTAGTTTTCTAAACTTGATTCTAAAATTAGATTCTTAAACTACCTCTAGGTGTGCATGTGAGTGTGCCTGGTTGTTAGTGTCTGTAAGTCGGTACTGTGATTGTCTGCCAACCAATCCAGGGTGTTCCCAAGGTGTACAGCTGGGATCGGCTTGATCCAGTAAAGATAATGGATGGATAAATGGATTCCAATTTTCTGTGTTAAAAAATGAAGCCAATGGGAAAGAAGCAGTTCCTCGAGTGTCCACTTGAGGCTGCCTCCAAGAGACCCGGAAGTCACATACACACCCCATCCAAAAAAGTCCAGTTTTACAGCAGAAATGAACAAGTTTACAGCCTGGTACCACAAATGATTTTGGTCTGATTGTCTTCATGAACCATACTGAGGGGGTGACTTTTTTAAAATAAATAACTAATCCCATTTTGATTTTCTGAAGGATACAAGTTATGCAAAGTAAGGCACATATCTGACCCGATGTACGGGCAGGCATGATGTAGCGGTTTGTCAGGAGGCTTAAAAGCTACCCCAGCTCCAACACTTAGCCTGTCGTTAAGTTGACTGAAAGTTAGACTGAGACAACCATTTCAACATGGCGACTCCCACTGATGGAACTCCAAGCCCCCCTGCAGTAACAGATGGGTGACGTCACTCGGGCATCCTCCATTTCCAATGGGCGCTCTAAGCTGTATGAATAGTAATATACATGTATTGGATTAAATTGATTAAATTCCCGTTATAATGAGTCATTTCTGGATGTTTACTGGATATTTATCATGTTATCTCAAGGTTTCTTGTAATTCCGAGTCGATTTCAGTTATTTTCTCATAATCCAAATGTATATTTCTTGTTATCGCTGGATAACAAAGCTGATTTTTTTCATTTTTGCAAATGTATTTATTGCATTATATTCAGATTTTAAAAAATGCCTCAGGGGCGCTTGACAATCTTTGAAGCATGCAATTCACCAACTGTACTTACAGCTTCAATTTTAATCAAGAAAGATAAACGTAGAAGTATAAATGGATCCAGGGATCCAGAGGAGGCTGGACTTCATCACATAAACACAATCACGCTGTAGAGATCATGCAGAAGGTGACATACAATAGATGAGATGTAATGGCCATGATAATAATTGACTGTTCATTTATGCTTCACATTATTCAAGATAACAATGATAATGTTCTGCAGTACGACACCCGATGCATTACCTTCTTATTTTTATTTAAATGTGTTATACATCTGGCTTTAGCATGGATAATTTCAATTCATGTAAAACCTCATTAGACATGCCATGGCAAGAAGCCCTTTGGCAGCCACGACGTCCCTGACCCCGAATACAAAATACTTTTTATTCAATAGCTGTGATGAAATGACCATGGGCGGAATAATGGGACATGTCAGAAATTCGTTCTTCTTTCTTTTCTTCGGGTAACATGATTGATATAATTGTATGAATTATATGTTATATATTTCTGTACTGACACACAGTCGTTCTCGGCACATGTAGGTAACCATGGCGACAGCTGTGAGTTCCTTTGAACCGATGCATGATAAAGAGTAGTTTCAACTTAACGATAATTCCTCAAAGTACACCTTTAAGAGAACATTGAGGCGCAGTATCCGACGAACACGACAAAGCCCCACTGCTTTGCAGCAGCAGGAAAGTTCACAGCGGGGGAGTTTAGTGAGTGGGAGGACATTTCAAGCGGTCTCTGTAAGATTGTTTGGTCCTCACAGTGGTTCGATTGACAGCCTAACAGCAGCGCAAACGTACCGCATTAACATGGCATACAGACTTGAGTTCGTTTCAGCCGAACCAAACAAGTGTGAACACCTTACCTCTCCTGCACGCTAACAGCTTGTGCTGTGTTTTGCGACATTTGTTATCCCTGTTGTCCATTGATGGAGCTAGGTTAGCTTAGCTCATTTAAACTCTATTGAGAGTGTCAGTGTATCGTTCTGAGTTTGTAGAATGAGGTAAGGTACCGGCTGAAGTGCTTCTGCGTGTCCTGCAACTGGTGCCCAACTGCAAACATTAGGCTGCTCCCTACTCCTTTTTGCTTGCTAGAATGTTCTTCTCCACTCATTTCTTTTGGTATTGTTAATACATTCAATCACACAAAGCATTGATCTCAAGATTAAGGATGTTTTCACAACTTTGTTGTTTGCTCTGGTCTGAATCATGGACCAATTTCTGACATTGTTGCATAATTACCTCAAGTTTGGTCCATAATATGTGATGCGTGAGAAAAATGCCCTTTAATTGGTCTGAATCTCTTGCGGGAACAATCCCTGAAATAAACAAAGACTACTTGACTAGTCCTGCCTGGTTGGGGCTGCTCCAAATACAATTTCAAAATTGGAAGCGGGCAAGAGAAGTGGTTCAGATAGAAGTGATTGTACCCGACCTAAAAAGCCTCTGCATGTTTCTAATAAGCTCCACGAGCAGAAACGTGCTCAAACTAGGATCAATATTGGAGATGCTTTTTGAAAAATGGAGAGAGGTTAGAACACAGAAAGGTTTACAGACCCATGCAGAGCTGGATAAACACTGAAGCTTCAGAGTCCACCACATGGTGACCTGAGTGAGCATCGACTCTAGAGAGGAGGAGAGGAGGAATTATCCTACAAAATTAGCTACTTTGTTTCAAAATTGTAATGAACTTCTTCTTCTACTTAAGTTTTGAGATTGTCTTTTAGTTCTTACTTTTCTATGACAGTTCTGTCATTCCATAGGACTCACTTGGCCAAGAAAAATATTAACCACACCTTGCTTATTGTTACAAAAATAGATTTAACCGTCTTAAGGGGTTGGGAAAAAACACATAATAAATATAAAATGTCATATAAATGATGGTAAATTCAACATAAGCCAACTCTGGGAAGCGAAGCATTTAGTCAAAAATAAATGTAGTTGTTGGTGCTTTCCTACCAGGACTGTCAGTGAAGTGATTTTACTGTTGGTTATTGAAGGCCGTGATAAATGCAGAGCAAACTAATTATCTATTAAATCTGTGTCCTCTGGGAAAAGAGAAAATGGATTGTCTTCCGAACAGATTGAAGTCGCCGCCTGCGCCCACTAATCTTCAAAAGCCATTAGTGTGTCTACCTTTAGAAATATCTTCGTCTGTGCTCTTCCATTAGCTCTATGTGTCATTTTATGGGAGATTTCCATCAAGAAGACGTGCGTGCCTCTTTGTTTCCCAGTGCTATTTACTGTTAAAGCCCATACCTTTTAGCTTCCCAACACTAAACCCATTGTTAATCTCTCAACACCTGTGCAGAGCTTTTTTTCCTATACCTCAGATAGACTTTATTAAATGTTAAGGAGCCTATCTCAGTACTGGTAATTGATTTATTTAGTCTCATTATCGTATTCTACCAGGGGGGAATATGGGATATCAAATGTGATTTGACTGAAAAGGTTGATAGACACTTTATAATAAATGTGGAACAGTGAGGCATGCTGGGTACATCCTCATGGGGCTTTCTGGAGATTGATTTGGGATTTGGGTCATAATGTTCAATTAACAATTACATATCATTTCAGGGGGGAGACAAAGACTCTTGTTTATTGGATATTTGGGCAAATTTGTCTGTTTTCCAGTCTTTTATCCTGTGGAATCAATAATGCTCAGAGATGTGTCCATTATCAGTAATCAATACACAATGTGGAGGTCAGAAAGGAACTAAAATCTGTCTACTCAATTACAAAGATCTTAATGGCAAGGCATCCTCTTGTCTCCTCCTTGTATCCTCTTGAGCTTATAGTGCCATATTAGTCTTTGAGAACATAAGGCTCCCACAGAATGCAGGCCTGCTCGTGGTACCTACAGTCTCTAAGGGCCAGATTTACTAAGCTCCCAATTAAAGAGTACTAAATTGCGTGTTCACTCCAAAAGTTTGCACCTTTGGTTGGTGGGCGTTTTGCGGAATGACACCAGGTGCAAACCTTGTGGAGGCGGTACTATTTAAGTTGGGTTTTTGCGTGTTCTACTGGTTTACATCACGGAGAGTTTGGACAGAAAGCAGGATGACTGTAATCGCAAAATAGGTATCAGTGAGAGAGGCAAATAAACGCACAATACTTTCGAGGTATAGGATATAAATCTCAATATTGCAAAGAAAATTTTGGTTATAAGAAAACCTCGGCATTAAACAGGGCCTCTCTTTTCTTCCCTTCATCTTAAGAATGAAGTGTCATACATTGAGCAGGAGGTGCGAGCTGTGTCTTCTGTGGCACGGACGCTCTACACTCGCCGTTGTTGCGCACCAGACAGCTGGCCAGCGCTGTGTCTGATCGGGTAGGGTATCGAAGACGGGGGTACAAACGGTGGTGCGGTCCCCCAATCAAAGCGTCCTAAAGAGTAGCAGCAGCGGGCTTTAGAGGGAGGAGACGAGCGCATTATGGAGAGGAGCGCACCAGAGGGGGCGAGCTGGGGGAGAGACGCGCGACCCGAGAAAAAGGAAATCCCCAGTTTAAAATATAATGTTGGCGAAAAGAGGGAAATAGGAAGAAATAAATGTCAATGTTGAAATTCTATAGAATTCAGAGGCTGTGAATGTTCAGTTTTCTTTGGCTGTAGGCTTTGGCAACAATAGCCTGTAGTTGAATCATGGTGTTTCTCTTCCTTAACGATTAGAATATTGAATCAAATTAAAGAATAAATGCATGCCATTTATTTTTCTGTCATTTGAAACATGTAAACACTTCGCGATCTTTATGCCTTCTTTTGTTGTGCCTATATCTCCTCCTAACAGCAGTCTGTTGTGCGTAACACTGGTCTCCTGGGTTAGCACATTCTTTTCAAAGGTGTTAAATACAGACACCGTCATAATCACCGCAATTTTTGTCAGGTTTGGTAAATCACAACGCGTGTACTAACTTAACTTGTTTGCATTTTCTCCTCCCAGTATTTTGCACGTTAGGGCAGAAACGCCCCATATTGCATATTTATTAAGGCAAACGTACTAAATGGACAATGCGTGTTGTTTTGCTCATTTGAAAGAGGCAATCCTCACTGCACGCCGTTAGTAGATCAGATAGCACTTTTTTTGCTGGTGGTATCAAGTTTGCACATGTTTTAAGACATGCAAACCTTTAGTAAATCTAGCCCTAAATATACTATGGGGGGTAGAGCCTTCAGTTATCAGGCCTGCTCGTTGTACCTACAGTCTCTAAATGTTCTATGGGAGGTAGAGCCTTCAGTTATCAGGCCTGCTCGTGGTACCTACAGTCTCTAAATGTACTATGGGAGGTAGAGCCTTCAGTTATCAGGCCTGCTCGTGGTACCTACAGTCTCTAAATGTTCTATGGGAGGTAGAGCCTTCAGTTATCAGGCCTGCTCGTGGTACCTACAGTCTCTAAATGTACTATGGGAGGTAGAGCCTTCAGTTATCAGGCCTGCTCGTGGTACCTACAGTCTCTAAATGTTCTATGGGAGGTAGAGCCTTCAGTTATCAGGCCTGCTCGTGGTACCTACAGTCTCTAAATGTACTATGGGAGGTAGAGCCTTCAGTTATCAGACCTGCTCGTGGTACCTACAGTCTCTAAATGTACTATGGGAGGTAGAGCCTTCAGTTATTAGGCCTGCTCGTGGTACCTACAGTCTCTAAATGTACTATGGGAGGTAAGAACATATAAGCTGATAGTGACATCAGCATATTATAAACCATATTGAGAGGGTCTCAACATACATGTCTCACTTTGCATTGAAAAAAGTCCAAGATGGATTGATCTTGACAGCCCAACTATGATTCCATTATTCTTCATTCAGTGTTTAGTGAACATTACTCAATTTTCTCCTCAGCTTGAGAAACTCTTCATCCTCTATAGTCCTCAATTCTCCTCACAATTTGTCACTTTAAGAGCTCTCTTAAAGGCTAAGACGCTTTGTGAATAACTTTTGTCTTCACAAGGATCTAGTCTTAACTTTAAGGGGGAATTCTTAGAAACTGATCCTAAGAATCTTGTTAGATTTATGTCACTAGGAGAGACTTTGTACTTTGACAGCTTTTTGAATCCGGCCTCAGGAGTGCTGCAGCTGACAAATGTGGCAACGAGAAACAGAAAACACCAAACAGCCCTCTTGCACCACCTATTGGAATTTTGTCAAAATTACATAGAACATACAGTACTCACACTTTAAAGGAAATAATACAGACTCTGATGGTTTAATAAAAAGGTTAAGTTGCTGCATGTGATCCATTAATTGCCGTGTTAAAAAAAAGACCTGCCCGGAAATATCTCTTTATATCCTCAGATGAGGGCCTTTCTCTATTCTTGCGAGATCGATATGACATTTTCTGACTTTTAAAGGCCACATATTATCCTCCTGTTCAACCAGTTTGAATGAATGTCTGTGAAGTTTCTTGTTATATATTTACTCTGATCCTGTATTTGATCATGTCTATAAACCCCTCTATTTCAGCCCTGCTCAGAACAGGCTGTTTCTGTGTCTGTACCTTTAAATGCAAATGAGCCGTGTCTGACCACGCCCCCCTCTTAGATTTAGGTGGCTCGAGCTTTCTTACACCATGCCCTATGTTTACCTACCTGTTTACGGTGAGAAGGCAGACTCAGAGGGCAGAACAAACACCTAGCTGTGGGAGTGTCACCCACCTGGGGGAGGGGCTACTGCCCTTTGTGATGTCATGAAGGGAAAATCTCCAAACGGCCTGTTTGAGCACACATTTTCTGAAAAGTGGAGTAAGCAGAAGACAGAGAGGATGGACTTTTCTCATCATTGGGGAGTTTGTAGACAGACTAGAGACACATATGAGTGTAAGAACAACATGGTGAAGTGTGTTTTGCAAAATATTTGACATTTAAATACGCCCACAACAGCTACTACTTCAATAAATATCTTTAAAAAAAATAACAAAGCAGTGCAACCTTTGGGTAAAATTTATTTCCCAGGTGTTTAAGTAATACATGTTTCAAGGGATTGTCTCAACAACGACGTCTTCCAACCTCCCAAAACAACCAGGAGAGTAAATGAAAAGACTTTTTCTTTTTTACTTACTTTTCACACAAACTGTACAATATGTGAATATACTGTAGCACAAGGGATAAAAATGTTCAACTGGAGTACCCTTAATCAGACCCAAACTTACTCCATCAAGTATCAAAAACAGGCAAAAGTACTGCTGTTGGTACTAAAACAAGTCTTTGACTGCATACTTCAACTTTTATCAAAGACGTATCATCTCTTAAATGAAACTACAGATTTTTTTTAGTCTTCATTTCTTGTTATTTTCTTCAAAAAACAAAAGACTTTCTCGTGTGCTTCAAATCTCCAGCCCCTGACTCATCAACGTCATCATCAGCTCCAAGAGAAATATACATGCTCCAAGACGAATGAAGGCATTTCATACAATCAAATGTATGGATTAAAAACAGTCAGTGAGTGAAACCAGGGATTTGACAGAATATTTGCAGAAGCGACCACAGGGACTAAGGCAGGTAAAAAGTCCACAATATGCAGCAAGACATGTTGGAGTGGCGTGAGTCATCTATAAAAATGGATCCATTTTGGACCTTTCTTTGAGGGGTTTTGTGTATTTTCTTTTTCAATGACCCTTCTTTATCTTAGAAAATGACGGAGCTGTTGAAATGGAAGAGGAAGAGAACAGATATGAACCGGAGTACAAAAACAAAAACAAAAACACAGAAAGCCTCTCAGTTCAACCTTCATCTTTAGTGGTTTTATCCTCTAGATCGTCGTCGCTGTCTAAATGACGATGGGGCCTTTTCTCTGTGACGTTTCTGCTACTCTCCTCCTGATCGTCCTTCTTCTGCTGGACTGGTGGTAATGGTTTCACTGGTTTCAAGAGGAAAAAAAGGATCAATAATAACATTAATAATTATTAAAAAAGGAATGATTTTAGGTATGAGAAACTTAAAAAAAAAAAGGGTTTACAAAGTGCCTGAAAACAAGCAAAAGAAGCAAAAAACAAAAACATGACCGAGACCAAAAGGACTTTAAAGGTGACATTTCCTCCTCTTCTTCAGTGTAAATAAATCTCAGAGCTCCTCAAAACATGTGTGTGAAGTTTCTTGTTCTAAATACACTCTGATCCTGTATTTGATCATGTCTATAAACCCCTCTATTTCAGCCCTGCTCAGAACAGGCTGTTTCTGTGTCTGTACCTTTAAATATGTAAATGAGCTGTGTCTGACCACGCCCCCTCTCTGGAAGGGCTTTGGGTGTACTTGGTGCTTTCTCTCTCCATGTCCTATTGTTTACGGTGAGAAGGCAGACTCAGAGGGCAGAACAAACACCTAGCTGTGGGAGTGTCACCCACCTGGGGGAGGGGCTACTGCCCTTTGTGATGTCATGAAGGGAAAATCCCCAAACGGCCTGTTTGAGCACACATTTTCTGAAAAGTGGAGCAGGTATAAGACGGAGAGGATGGACTTTTCTCATGATTGGGGGGTTTTTAGACGGACTAGAGACACATGTTAGAGTTAGAAAAACTTTAAAAAAAGGTAAAGTGAAACAGCAATGAAAAGAGATAAAGCAATTAAGATAGATAAAAAACGCCATTCAAGCTTTCTAACCAAATAAAAGCCGGATGTTTCTGTTTCAAAACTCACCTGCTGACGAAAGAAATTGGTCTTCAGCTCCGGCGCCGTTATCGCTGTGACCGCCGCTGACATTTCCTTTCTGTCCCTCGTCGGTGACGATTCTCTGCCTCGCACTCTCAAACACAGACTTAATGACGATTGAATCCTCATAGATCTACAGAGGTCAACAGAGACCACACACACACACACACACACACACACACACACACACACACACACACACACACACACACACACACACACACACACACACACACACACACACACACACACACACACACACACCAAGCAAGGACAAGCTTTGAGTCCAAATACATCAAATAAAATTCAAATAGAATGAAGACTGAAAAGCACTTTTGTTGCCGTCCAATGAAAGAACTTGTCAGGGTTCACCTGAGATCCCTCCAGGTTGTAGGTCTGCGCGTTGTGACAAAGGAGGAAAATATCCTTCTCCAGATCGCCCACACTTCTGTACTTGTGATTGCGAACACGTTCCTGTGAAGCAGATGGTTAGTATGAAAGACCTCAAAGTGTGACCGTGGCGAGTAATGAAAGAAAAATAAAAAGTAGATGACCCTAAACACGATTACAAGAGTGTTTGGGTCATCTACTTTTTAAAGAGAGTTCAACATTTTGAGGAAAGTTGAATTAAGTTAAGAGATGCTACGTTTAGCTTCTTAGCATCTCTACAGTGTTACAGTTGTGTCACCTGACAATAATGCTTTCTTCTTTTGTTATTTCATGATTGTGAGCAAAACCTGCTCAGGTGTACTACAGCCACCGCCTGGCACACAACACTCAGGGGGCGTAGAAGTTGGTGGGACTGTTTGGTATCAAAAAGTATGGAAGGAGAAGCATTTCGTCGACCTTAATTTATAATAAATAATAATAATAATAATAATAATCTTTATTTATAGAGCACTTTTAAAAAACAAGTTACAAACTGCTTTACAAGGACAAAAACAGGCAGGTCATAGAATAATAAACAAGGCAAGATTAAGGAATAAAAATCACTTTAAGATATAAAATCTGTAAAATGCATTCAATTCTTTTAAAGGAATTCTAAAAAGTGAAAATAGTAACAATTTAAAGCGCTGAAAAAGGTCATTTGTGTTATTTAGGAGTGGTTATAGCGATATCTCAGGGTTATCTGAGGATGTGGGGGAGGGGCCCAGGGACAAAGATCCCGACCCATCTGCACTGACGTCTGTCTGTGAGTGTGTGAGTGTGTGAGTGTGTGAGTGTGTGAGTGTGTGAGTGTGTGAGTGTGTGAGTGTGTGAGTGTGTGTTCAGCGACACGTTACCCTGATCCTCCTGAAGTCCACAGGTTTCCGGATCAGCTCGTAGTACTCGGGTACCTCCTTCTTGGAGGGAAGCTGCACAAAGCCCTTACTGATCTGTCGACCCACGCTGAAAACACAGGTCAGGTTTATCACTCAGCATCATGTTATCACTGCTTCAGAAAAAATGATTTGACATTCATGGAAAGCCCAAGAGCGGACCATGAAGATCAAAACACACAATCTGTCTTTTAGAGTCGAGGATTCATGTCTGTTCCTTTTTTTGATTGACAGCTCCTGCAGCGCCGCGTGAACCAGATTATCAGAGTACAGGAGGAACAGTGAGAGGAAACATTTGCACTTCCTGTTGCTGCATGAGCACAGAGAACAAGTGATTGAGCAACCCCCCCTTACCCGTCCTTGTAGTTGATGACCATATCGACCAGTGTGCTCAGTGTTCTGGTGAGCTCAGGTGGATTTGGAGGCAGCTTCTCAGCCGGCGGGCGTCCTCGCTTCCTCTTCACCTTTTCACCCGTCTCCTGCGTGCCCCGCAGCTCTTTCTCCCCGGGCTGATCGCTTTTACGCTTTTTCAGACCGATGTCCTCTTCCATCTCCTCCAGGGAACCGTTCTCTCGGGACTCGGGCTGCAGGTAGGGGACAGCAAAAACAAAAAAGTCTGAGGAAATGAGGAAATGAGGAAATGAGGAAATGAGAGGTCGAGTAAGTAGTGTGAACATGAAGCTCGCCTACTCTGTTTTTGTTGTTCAGGTAATAACTCAAGATTTCAAAGCAAGGATCGCAAGAGCTGAGGAATGTGTTGAAAGACAAATTGTTACAGATGTGATCTTTTCTCCTTCATTTGAACATTTAGTTTAAACTTGTTTTGTCACTTTGGAGGCTCAGAAACGGCTTCATGCTGAATTTTTAACATTCATTTTCCTGCAAAGACTGAAACCTAAAGCACTCCAGATGGCACGCTTCACATCTAAAACCCTCTAATAAAGCCAATCAGTAGCGGTATTTATAATTTCTGGAGCACTCAGAATGTAGAAGTATTGTTTTTGTATTCAAATAAAAGACGGGTCATGATATCATCATCATAATTTGCATGAACGGAGCGACCCCCACTGCCTGTGCTGCCTCTGCAAAATAGGACAGATTATTTGATCTGGAGGCTTAGATGTTGGATGATAATCGAAGGATCAGATTGAGATATGAATATAAGAGGAGAAGCCACGTCTTATAACGCTAATAATGCATTAAATATTAAACCCGTATTTCACTGTCTCCTCACAAAAAGAAAAAACGAGACGGAAACATAATCTGCCGCATCTAACGCAGGATGCTTTGATGCATCCTGCGTTATTTTTCGACCATTTCATTGCTTCATTTTCTAACTGTTGTCTTGCTGCAAACCGCTGTGTTCTCCACAAAGGCAATTAGAGGCCAGAAACATGAGTATGCATGCAGCAAGAGCAGCTCTAGCAGCAGCAGCAGCATCCCCGTCTGGAGAGAGGAGGGAGGGAGGGAGGAAACAGAAAAAGGCAGGCTGTCCAATCCGAGCAGAATGTTGATGCATCAATCACACAGGCTCATACAGTACACACACAGCAGCATTCAAATCATCTAATAAATTGAGCATGCGCTTGTAGAACAAAAAAAAGTGTTTCTCAAGGACGGAGATGAATGCATGCGGAAAAAATGTAATTTTTTGCACACATTTTGTGAAGGGATCGTGCAGCAGCATAACTGAAAAACAATAATAATGCAAATAAGAATGAAGGTGACTGTGACACTCACACACAAACACACACACACACACATAGAAGGAATTGCTGTAGCTGCAAAACCAAAAGACATGGCAGATTATTTAACAGAGAGGAGGCAACAATAGGAATCCTGCTCTTCATCACTCGGCTCAAAATGTGAGCTTTGAAAGCCCCGCTGCACTCTCTCTCTCTAAAGGGGGGGCTGCAAATGGCTCCAGAGGAATAACTGGAGGGATATATAGAGGGTAATCCTCAAAGATGTAAAAAAAAAAACCCGCAGCTGTGAGGCTTGTCCGAACTGTCTGTGCATGAATGTGTGTGAGAGAGAGAGAGGAGGCTGCTGTCAGCGTGTGCATGTGATGCTCCATGCCTGTTCCTTTTTTCTCTCCTTAACAAGCCTGCCTCTTCCCCCCCTGACTAATCTGGCAAAGATTCCCTCTCATCTGTTACAACACACACCTACACACTCCCTCTTCCTCTCCCCCCCCCTCTCTCTCTGCTCACACACACACACACACATATAAACTCACAGACACTCTCTTCCCAGAGCGCACACACACACACACACACATTTTATCCATCTCTTCCTCTCTTTCCCATGCGATGTAGCCCTGGCTGAATCCTTAAAAAAAAAAAAAAAGAGGACATGGAGGAGGATATTTACCTGAGTGCAATCTGCAGGCTGGTTATCAGGATCGGCTGCAGCTGTGGGGGAGAGAATTAGCAAGCCAGCATAGCGGCGAGCTGCTAGTCTCTTCATCAGCTGATCACTCAGAAGCGGAGAGCCCAGAAGGGGGGAGAATAAAAAGCGCTATGTTTTCATATACAAATCAATGGGCAGAGGGAGAATAGAAATGCCATACCCATCTCCTGTCCGCAGCTCTCCGAAGTCTTTTTCCTGACTCTGGAAGGCCCCGAGCTTGTCTCCCTCTGCATGTTTTTAATATCGACCGCTGCCAGACTTGCTTTTTTCTCTCTCTTCCTACCCCGCTGTTAAAGTTATCGGGTCCATTTTTGATTTTTTTTTTTTTTTTTTTTTCTGATGTTGCATTTCAGAAAAGGGGGACGTACCATTTTTTTCTTTTTTTCATGTCAACCAATGCAGTAATGGTAGAAACATGAGTCCAGCCTGCCTGCAGCAAACACAGTCATGTCTGGGTCATACAGTGTGTGGGCATGTGAGGGGAGCGAGCGGGGTCATTCTTCCCTCGCACACGTCATCAAATCCTTCCGAAAGCTTAAAGAAAGCGACTTATTCCCCTTATTATTAAATATCCAGTATCAAACCCCGTTCACTTACTGGATCTTTTATGTCTTGACTGTACAATCAGAATGGTTCGTGTTTTGTGTGTTTTAATGTGAACCAGAAACAATGAACGCAACATGCTGTGCTGCCAAAGTTTTTCTTTCCTCCCACCACACACTGAAGTCTGACAAACAAGTTAATCACTTGCATGTTTACACTAGTAGAGGTTGGCATCTGCAACATTAAAGGGGGACATGAAGGCTATGTGTGTACACCATAGACTGTGTATAACATTGCCTATATATTTACATTTTCATATATTACACACGTGACATTCAATCCCCCCTATCTAGATTACACTTATCATAACTTATTATTTTCAAATCTATATTTTTTCAGTGACAAAATTCCCTTTTTTGTGTCCGGCAGGCCCAGTAGCGATTATAGTCTGTTGGGGCCCTTGGCAAAAATCAATTGGGGGGGCCCTCATGCCTGCCAGTGTCCCGCTGCTTAACCCTCATCCTCATGTTTCCTGTACTTTTACTTTCATTGACATACTTTGGTTTTAACTTTTCACAGCAGTCAGCGAGAGTGTTTGTGTTGTCAGTCGGGTGGTGCCCTCTTAGGGAGGTTTCCTGTCGTTGCAAAATTTGCACCTTTTAGGCCGCTGCTTTGGTTTAAGTTTGTGAGCTCTCTGGGGCCCCCTACTGGTCTGGGGCCCCCGAGCAGTTGCCTTCTTTGCCTGTTGAAAAGCAGCACCTCTGGGCGGGCCACTCCATCGAGTGTTTATCAAATACGATACTGAGACTTTTTTTTTTTTTTGGGTTTAATTTCCAAATTTCACAAATATTATATTCAAAATATAAATACAAACATCAGTAAACATCTTGTAATTTCAAAACTTTAATATTATTATGATTTGATTGCTGTTTGACACACTCTGGTTTTGTGTATGTGCTGTTCCTTGTTGGGAATTGTCTATTGGATAAAAATGGGTCTGTAAAAAAGAATTCCCCATGGCGACGATAAAATCTCCAGTCTAAAATTTAAATAACATCAAGCCATGAAGTCAAAACACCTCTGAAAGTTGTTCTCTGCTGCAAAAAGAGCCAGTGTTCACATTAGTTGAATATAATAATATCATGAACAATAAAAATCTTAATAGCATCGAAGACCAGAGGCGCTGTTTGTCGACAGGCAAGACAACAGGCAACTGTGGGGCCCTGGGCCAGTAGGCGGCCCCGAAGGGCTGACAAACTTTAAACCACAGCATTCAACTTAAAGGCTTAATATGTGATTTTTAACACTTAAATATAATCTAAATCAAGTACATCCTCTGAAAATAACTCTGTGAGTCATGACTGTCTACAATGGGTGTAACACCCGAGTCCCACTGTCTGTGATGTTTTCAGAGTTTTCAGAGTCCTATCTTCACTTTGTTTACATCGCCCAGACGGCCGGCTGACTCCTCCCCTCGTGTATAAAAGTTGTTTAATTGAGGGACTAGAGAAAAGAAGAATAACATACTGTACTCACTGCTTAACTGTGTTTCTAGATCACGCTCATTTCAGGTAAATTTACATGCAGTGTGAAGATACGAGCATAATAAAGATCGCTAGCATTAGCATGCTAACACAACAATGCAGCGCGAGTTGTTTTTGTTTCATGCCACATATAAAGCCTTTAAAATGTGCACATTTTGTAATGACAGTAGGATACCTCCCTAAGGGGGCCCCATCTAACAGCAGTCCCTCTTGTTGCTCTGCTAAGCGTGGCAATGCGTTTTGTCTTTGAAAACCAACATTGATGTTGAAAATAGGACCTAATGCAAAACTCCCATTGTGAGTGGAGCAACAACAAAACCAGCTCAACACACACTAACAGATTTTATTCACAAACATCCCAAAGTCCCAAATCCCAAAACTGGAACTCTCACAAATCTCTTACAGTCAACACGACTTAAAAAAAAACAAAAATGGTGGAGGATTGGCTGGAAGCTTTTGGACTACTTCTTCATAGTATCAGATATTCTTAATCCTTTGCTTTTGTTTGAAGGCTCTAAATTCCAGCAGGGTGATGGACCTAATTTTCTCGTGTTATTTTGGGCCGATACTCGAACACATCTGTTTTCTGGGAATCAGTTTGTTACCACCCCACCCCACTCCCCCTCCAAACATGTGCAAAACACTGCTGGAAAACATCACACAATGTCGAAACTCACACAGTACAGGAAATGAAGGTTACAAGCAAACAGAGACACAACAGGACTATAATATCCTGTTGCATGTTCTTCTGTTTTCATATTATGTGAAAACTCATCATGACACATTTTACCAGTTTGTGTGCTACAGGACTCTGGTGTGGGTAAAATGGGAATTCAGTGGAACCAGTTTATCAATTTTGTATTTGTCGTATCCTATCAAAAAGTGGGGACAAGATGGACAAAAGGATTAACAGTAAAGAGCAGTGAGGGAACCCGGTCTGTCGTAGAGGACAACAAAGAGCTAAGTGTCAAAGGATGACTCAGACTGTCAGCAGATGGAGGAAGTGTTGATGACCTTCGGAAAAATGTGAGAAAACACTCAAACCAAGGAAACCCTCTGAAGTTTAATCAGGTCAAATATAGAAAGAAAAATGACTCTTTAAAAACAGAAATCGGGTATGGAGGCTTTGCTCCTCCAAGAGGGCGGCCCAGGTTCGAGTCCCGCCTGTGGCTCCTTTCCCGCATGTCATTCCCCACTCTCTCTCTCTCCCTGATTTCTGACTCTATCCACTGTCCTGTCTCTCCATTAAAGGCACAAAAAGCCCAAAAATAAATAAAAAAATAAAAAGTTATTGGTCTACATTTCCTTGTGGATGTTGGGTTTTGATCACCAGAGATGGACATTTAAAGTAAAGAACCAAACGTAATCAATCTGAATGATGAAGCTTGGAGCTGCAGTTTGAGCTCATTTTAAGGTTTCTATACTTCCCCAATAATCAAAAACCAAACCCTCCCCTACATCGTGTTGGTGATGTCTTTGTCGTAGGCTATGACGTCATTAAATAACACACTTTTTATGGATGATTCCCAGGGAACGAGGTGACAGGTTTCCCTGCTCATTAGGAGATATCGGCTGCACCTGTGATGTTCTCCCTCAGCTGATGGCCCGAGAGGCTTCATTGGGAGGTTAAGGTTTCGCTGCTCAGTTGGTTGTTTGTCTCAAGAGAGTCAACAGCATCAGTTGGCTTTCTTTGGTCTGACATTTTGATAGAATCAGTGGGTGTTTTTTTTAAAAATGGTAAATGGACTTGAGCGTGTTTTTATATTTTCTAGTCTTCTGACTACTCAAAGCGCTTTTAAACTGCAGGTCACACCTACACATTCACACCCTGATGGTAGAGGCTGCTGAGTAAAGTGACCATCAGCCATTCACACACATTCATACGCCGCCGACAAAGCAGCAGGAGCAATTTGGGGTTAAGCGTCTTGTCCTAAGTGTCTTGTCCAAGGACACATCGGACATGTAGCTGCAGGAGCTGGGGATTGAACCCCCCGACCGTCTGGTTGAGAGACGACCGACCCTACCAACCGAGCCACAGCGGCCATGTTGGAGGGCTAAGTCCTTCTGCCGCCTTTAAGAAACCCAAGGCTTTCTGATCTGCTACCATTTTATAACCAGTGCTGTGTTTTGTAAGTCCCCCAGCCCGTGACCCCTGTCCTTCAGATTTTGTTTTCTGGGGGGGAATGAAACACACTGAACAAAGAAAAAGATACAATCCAATCCACTGACGGGAAACAGTTTAATACCGCTGGTTGTAGGAAAACATGCATGATGTCCTTTAATCCTACATCATTGAATAACCTCTATTACATGTTACAGTTTCCTTTAAACCACCGTCGTCCTTCCTGCATATTATCCCATATGCCCTTCTGTAAAGCGTCTCGAGATTACACTCGTTATGAATTGGCGTAATGATTTATTGATTGATGACCACCTACAGGGCTTGAAATCTTACAGCATGATCCAGCGTAGTAAATATTTATTGCTATATGTCATAAACAAGCAGCACGTTTTATTGGATATGGGATTTATGTGCACAGTGAAACACTTTTTTAATTTCTTCCATATTGCATCCAAATAAGACTGAATTCCTTCACAAACCGTTTTAAATTAAAAAACGCACACAGCCCCTCGTGTGCCCCTTGTCTTGACTTTGAAGTCTCTCCCGTTACACAAACACAATAAGAAGTAAAGAGGAGCACTGAAGTTTTCTGACATTCTGAAGTGGACTGGATCAGCTTACCCCGATGAAAAAAACGAGAGAGATCATTCCAGTATTTTGTTCCCCTTATAAATAAGAAAAAAAATAATCGCCGGCTGTTACCATGGCAACAGCAAAAAAAAATTGACGGCGGACCCTGTGTATCATTGTATTTTACTGCTGTTGCTGGGAAATGAGTCAGAGTGCGCTCTCAGTGATGGGAGAGACACACACACACACACACACACACACACACACACACACACACACACACACACACACAGCGAGGGGAGGAGGGCTGTGGTGGCGACAGCAGGCCGCTGTGAAGAATGACAACGTCTTTTATAGATCATTCTGTGTGTTTTTGTATATAAAAGCTTTCTATTCCTACAGAGAGGCAGCACTTTGAAAAACATTAGACTATAGGTAAAATGTGAAACGTCTGGAAAGAAGCCGGAGACAAAGAGAGCCAGGCGTCGTGTGAAACATGAAAGAAGCTAGACCTAAAAGCTGTGAATGATAGTAAATATTTATCACAACCCATTTCTTTATTGCAATGTTACACACGTTATCGCAACTCACATGTCACACGGCTAATTAAAGCATGTTGCATTGATTTAAAATAAATCAGTGAGAGTCTCTTAGCTGCAAAGCTAATGCAGAATTGATTTCTAATCCCAGATTTTGATGCCAATAATCTACCCACATACTCTGTTCTTTAGTGTGATCTTTGGAAATATTCATCAGGACACCCTGAACACAACCAGTGTGCACGCCATCCTGAATGTTTGATAATGATTCATGACTTATTCAAACACTGAATTCAGTTGTGTCTGCAAGCTAAACTTGCTTTGATCAAAATCCAGGCTCCGGTCACAGAGCAAAGTAAAAATAAGCCAGTCGCTTTTTTTCATGTCTTCTGAAAATATTTTTTTAATTCAACATCCCTTGCATCTCAAATCTTCTAATTTTCAAAAAATCGAGGACAAGATGGAAAATGTCAAGAGCTAACGAGGACACACAGTCGTTCACTTTGAGGAGGACAAAGAGCAGAGTGTGGAGGGATCACTCAAAAGCTGTCTGAAGGTAGAGAGAGTGTTGATCACCTGCTGCTTGATCCACAGGTTTTCAACTGATAATAAGAGAAATGTGAGAAAAAAATCCACCAAGGAAACCTACAGAAAATGTATCACGTTATAAAAAGAAGAGTCTTGGGTTACCGTTTCATTTAAAAGATATCGAATCAATTTCAGCATACTTTTGAGAGTTATCCTTATCAAGTGCGGCACAATGAAGCAGCTTAAAGGAGCAATCAGTAACGTGTAGAGAGTGAAATGATAAAGTGACCTTACTGTATGATCAGACATTAAGGAAACATACTGTGTTGAAGTGCTGGCTTCTCTGACAACAATGCAGCAGCCAGTATGTCCTCCTTCTAACTTTAGATTCTGCTCCTGAATGCTCTGGATTTGTTTGGACCAGAGAAGGCAGGCGATTTAAGACACCCCCCCCCCCACATGGCCGTTTTGGACGCCCCTCGGTTTGTCAGATATGAGAGCAGTTATCAGGTCAACAGGTGTTGCAGCGATGGAAGCGGGGCAAGAGAAGTGGTTCAGATAGAAGTGATTGTACCCGACCTAAAAAGCCTCTGCATGTTTCTAATAAGCTCCACGAGCAGAAACGTGCTCAAACTAGGATCAATATTGGAGATGCTTTTTGAAAAATGGAGAGAGGTTAGAACACAGAAAGGTTTACAGACCCATGCAGAGCTGGATAAACACTGAAGCTTCAGAGTCCACCACATGGTGACCTGAGTGAGCATCCACTCTAGAGAGGAGGGGGGGGGGAGACAGCTCTCTACAATGTTTAGAATGTGGACTGTAGTACCCATTTTAAACACTAGGTGTCAGAGTTACATACTGCTCCTTTAAAATATACACTGGAATGTTTTCAGTTTTCTCCTCTAACCAGCAAAGAAAGAAGAGACGTGTTTCCCTAAAGGTTGAAATCATCCTTTATGTTGCATCATCAAAAACACTTTTCATCCATCTTAGAAAAATTAGAGGTCACTACAAATGAAAAAAAAAAAAAGTTTGAAATATATACCATGCATCAAAACTCGTTTAGTAAGGAAGGTGTTGATATGACAAAACTATGAACTTAAAATAAAAACATCCTTAAAAAAATCTTATTTACCTTCTATTAATAGCTTTTAATGACATCACAGTTACCTACTGATTATCTCTGCGTGTGACTCTACTGTGATGTAGACTGTTCTGTATTGTCTTCATTTATAAATATTATAAAAATGATAAGAAGCGATTGTGCATATGTGACTGCAGGATACAGAAAATGAACATAGTATGACATGCACACTTTATGTAATGTTAACTAAAGCTCCTACTACTGCTAAAGCTCCTCTTAAATGCCTGCTGTCTGAATTACAAAATCTTTGAAATGTGTTCCTTTAAAATTCTTCCTGTCGTTTTCAGGCTTTGCTATTGAGTCACCTCATGAGTAAAATCTTTGAAGCAAACGTTCAGGCTGTGGGGCTTCAGCTCATTCAGAGTTATTTCTCCCACTAGACGAGGACAGAGACCTGTGACGAGCAGCTGCCTGTCGAGACACACACACACACACACACACACACACACACACACACACACACACACACACACACACACACACACACACACACACACACACACACACACACACACACACACACACACACACACACACACACACACACACACACACACACACACACACACACACACACACACACACACACACACACAGAGAGAGAGAGGACACAAACTGTTAAAACAGTGAATTTTACTGTATTTTATTTTAACTTTGTTTAATCTCTTCAGGTGAGGTTTTGAGATAAGCCCTCATGGGTTTCTACCTCACCTGCACATGTGTTTTATTTTTTATTTGTTTTAATTTTCTGTTTGACTCTTCTTTCAAAAAATGTGCAAATAAACTAAACTAAAACTAAATGTTTGCCGACTGTTAATGCATTAAAAAAAAATCTGTACAAGTTAGTCATTTTAGAACGATAAACTACCTGCAGCACTCGCTACATGTAGCTGAGTCTCATTTCAAGGAGAGCAACCTGAAGACGCACTCACACTAGGCAATCCATACCGAGCCCAAGCACGCTTCACCCTTAAAGTCCAGTTTGTTTGACGAGGGTGAAAATCTCCGATCAGTACCCATCCTCGGCCCTGGCACGCTTGGAAGAGGTGTGCGTCGGCTCAGTACAGTTCACGCATGAGCACATGCACGGGTACAAAACGTGGACAGCCGTCCATTATGGAGACATCCCGGAGTGTTCCGTCTGTATCTGGCTAACATGACTCAAAATAAGACACACTGTCAGTAAAGTAGCCGTCATGTTCTCTGTGTTGTTCTACGGTGTGCGGATGCTGACTCGACTGCTCGTCCCTTTTTTATTTAGTTTTAGTCATCCTGTCTTTTAAACTAAGCACGCTTCATGATTAGCCATTCATGTGTTGTATTACGAGAAGTGGGCAACTGGGGCTAGTGTGAGTGCGCCTGTAAGAGAACCCAGTTAATGAAGGACCAAGCCTTTATAGCAAGGGACAACCAGATACAGCCCGTCTCCTCACTCAAAGCGACCCGCCAGTCAATTTCAAATATTGCTAAATTATAAATATGAAGACAAAATGACAGACTGTGACATGAGGATTTCAACCTTGATTGCCAAAAAGACACCATGCACAAAAAGGCACTTTATATAAATGCTATGTGACAATTTGACTTACTCACAAAAAGAAAATGATTGGCATACTGGGGAGCAGAAACGAGTAAGGACAGCTTCATAACCGGCTCACTCTTAGTGAATTTTCCTGGATATAATCTGCTGCGATCTCACATTGGCTCACCTTTACTTTAAATGGAAATGCACGAGGGTTCTGGCAGGAAAACGTCTGGATAAAACAGCTTTAAAGGCAGAGAGATATTACAACGTGTGTGTATGTATTTATTGAAATATTTTCAAGAGATAACCACTTCCCCTTGTCACTGCCATAGGTACATACATTATATGACCTGTATGTCATTCTGTGGGAAACACTGCACATCACTTGAGTCACATACCCCCGTCTGTCCTTTGGAGAAGTTAGCATGTGCATAAAGGAGCACTGCGATGTCATGATGTCCCGCCTCCAGAGCGATGGACAGCGCCGTGCTTTCATCCTGTAAACACACAAACTCAAAAACATTATGTGAGGTTCTGTTGTTCACTGTGCAAAGGTTATTCATCAACAGAGGATTAACTTCTATAAGTTTGATTAAAAATATGTGAGACAACGTTTCTGCTGCTTCACAGCTTCAAACAATCAGTCTGACACACTCTACACAATGACTCACATACACTGTCAGTCAGCGCGGCATCACAGTCGGGCTGTGCCAGCAGGAGTCTGACGATCTCAGCGTGGCCGTGCTCGCTGGCACACATCAGCGCCGTGGAGCCCTCGTCGTCCTGCAGGTTTACCTCCGCCCCCTGTGCCAGCAGCGCCTGCACCATGTCCATCCTGCCGTGACTCACAGCCAGCATCAGAGCCGTCTGACCCGCCTGGACAGGAAGAGAACACGGGTCAAATAGAGGGATGATGCTAAACGTATACATCTAAAAAAAAAAAAAAGCAAATAAAGATAACCACACAAGTCTGAGAGCTGGAGCAGAACTGGTTTAAAAAACTAAACTTCACACTGGAGGTGTGAAAATCTTTTTATTTATGTACAAATCGAGATTCTTCTCTTCTGAGATGATGTTAGTTGATGGTTTTTTTTTGCCACTCATTTTTTTATTTTTTCAACAGAAAAACATCAACAACATAACATCACAATAATTGCCAGACATTTAGAAATGTTAAATTTTAGGTCATAACCTAAGTAGTGCAGTTCACAAGGAGTCTTTAAATAGCTTCTCATAATTGACATGATAAAATAAAATGAAAAATAAAATGAAACAGTGAAAGGGAGGTAAACGACAAAGTTGTCAGAATGAGTGGGGCAAACCACCTAGCACCTTATCTATCGATCTGTCAAATATTGTCTCCATTTTATCTTCTGAGATTTTAAATAGTTTTATAACTTCCAAAAATCTAATTTTTTTTGGGGCGAATCAGACTCTCCCTGCTAAGTGCTAACGCTAGCTCTTTAACTCAGTAGAATGACAAATGGAGCAGCAAGAAATTCAGCCAGTCTCACAGATGACTGGACTAGATCCTGAAGTATGTGCTCCTTCAAAGGCTTTGAATACATGGATCCATGAATTCAGAATAATTCTGAATCGAAAATAGATTCTGAATCGTGACCTCAAGAATCAAAATCGAATCGAATCATGAGACACCCAAAGATTCCAGGCCTACTTTACTAAAATAGAAAACATGTAGTGGCTTATTTCTCACCATGCAGGTTGTTAATGTGATTCACTCATGGTCTGCTATCGATAGAAACACAACCTGACATTTAAACATCACATCTGACCTCCAAATTAAGGGATACTTAAAATCCATTTACAGCATTAAAAACATTCACTGTAGGCAGTTTATTTTAGTGTCTGCAGCAACACATGAACACAGTCCAGAGGAGCAGCAGAACCATCAACACCCACCAGCTGCACCTGAGAGCAGACTGACTGACCTGGCTGGCCTTTGCGTTGACGTCTCCTTTAGTGAAGAGCTGCTCCACTACCCTCATGTCCTCTGGACTCTCCACAGCCGCGAGAGCCGCCAGCATGATGGGCGTGTAACCCGCTTTGTTCTGCTGATTCACGTTACACACGTCTGAAGGCAGGAGAGAGGAAAGCAGAAAGATGTTCAGAGATATGAGATCTATATGTTGGTAGATTTATTGGCGTCACTTTGTATGCAAACTTATTCCACTCATACTGACTGCGACAACGATGGTGAAAATCTGTGAGAAATGTCACTGAGATGATTCATTGTGCGCGTGTGTTTGTTATGCCGACATGGAAAATGAAAAGCTTTCCTCTGCAATGATGCAAACACATTTAAGCCTGAATGAAGTGTCCATAAAAAACTGTGGCTCCATCACCGCTTCTTAACAGTTAAGCTAAAACCCTCCATGTTTCACTCACTTTTCTTTTTTTTGTTTGATGTTTGATCTGTTTGTATTAATATATTTAAAAGCAGAATGTGCTACATGTTGCACATAAATATCTCATAAATCCAGTCTGTCCTGTGTAAATGTGTCTCTGAGTCATGACTGTCTACAATGAGGGAGAAGCTCGAGTCCCGCTGGCTGTGTTGTTGTCAGAGCCGTGTTTACATGGACGGGACGGCCGGCTCCTCCCCTTGTGTATAAAAGCTGTTTTAGTCAAGAACTAGAGAGAAGAAGAAGAACATACTCACTGATTATTTGGATGTTAGTAAGAGTTTTTAGATCACGCTCATTCTGTGTCAGTTTACATGAAATGTGAAGCTACAAGCTAACTTAAGAGCGCTAACATTAGCATGCTAACATAACAACTTAGGGCTGCAGTTGAGCAAAGGACGATTTTGTCCGCCGCTTGTGCTTAATGGTGCTTAATTATGATGCGTTCTAATTGCTAACTCCTTTGTGTGAACGTGAGTGGAGGAGGGGGGTTGGAGGCGTGGCCAAACAGCAGTTTGTTTTGGTTTACTGCTGGAGCTCAAGGGTGACATCTACTGGATCAAAATCTTCCTTTAACCAAAGTCTTAAATTAGCTCCAGTTGCTTCCAGTTCTCCTAGACCTGCACTGTGTCCTCAACACCCACTTACAAAAAGATTTCATGATTCATCCTGGATGAATGAGATTTTTATGTTCTTCACACATGATGCCCAGGACGACCGGGCTAGCTTACAGTTATGAATCATCATTATGTTTGAATGTTTCACGACTGTAAAAGCCAAAGGAAATCTCTCTCTGGCTGGGAAACACACAAAGCAGAAAACACAGGTCTTGTGCTCATGGAAACTTCAGACTCTGTGTTTTTGTTGCTTTGTCATAAAAGCCAAAAAAACATCATAACATAAACATGAATTACTGGCAAGTCGTCCTGTGCGTGCTCCTGTACCTGCATCAAGCAATTTCTTGACGATGCCAAAGTTGGAGTGAGACACACTGTAGTGCAGAGCTGTGTTGCCGTTGCCATCGGCCATGTTGGATATGTGCTGCAACACCGAGGGTGCAATGACCCGAAACGTTGACAAGTAATCCTCCACGGTGTCGGGAGAGGCCGACTTGTTGCTGGACACGGAGAACCAATCCTGCTGCAGGATTTGTAGACAATCATACTGCAAGAGAGAAAAAAAAAAGAATCCAAAAACAGAAGAAATAAAACATCGATACCTTTTTATGCAACCAAATAAAAGCCCTGCACAATGCAAGAGCAATTTTGACTACTGCTTTGAAATTGATAGGAAGATTTTGTAATTATAGGACTGTGGATAAAAGAACACAGATGAGGACAAAACAGCTCGCTTTTTATAATGCGCACAACAACATCCTAATGGATTCAGCCTATTGAATCTGTCTTCAATAAATCCATAAAAGTTAGAGCTTTGTTGGTGCTTCAGGTTTCATTATGAAATCTTTACTTTCCTTTTATATATGAACTCTCTCTCTCTCTCTCTGTTTCCCCACTTATCGTGAAAACGAGGAGTCTCTTCCGCTTACTTAAACCATTGTTTTCAAGCTGAAGACAAAAAAAATCAAAATGACAGAAAATTACAGAGCCGACACATTCCTGTGCGTCGCGACTCCAACGCCAAAGTAATTTCTTTCTAAAATGACACACTTGAAGTCGCCCATCTCTCCACACCCAGCCGCTGACATGCCATTAAACGTACACACACACACACACACACACACACACACACACACACACACACACACACACACACACACACACACACACACACACACACACACACACACACACACACACACACACACACACACACACACACACACACACACACACACACACACACACCCCACAGCGACCTTAATTTGCTCTCAGAGGAATATAGTGTACAGAACAGAAACATACCAGTTGTGTGCTGGAGAGAGTCGTCTCATCACTCAGGTGCTTTTTTAAGGCTTGACAAGCGAAAAACATCTTCTCGCTTAATTTGGACCTGAAAGGATTCAAACGCTGAAGGTTACACAGAGTACGATCAGACCCGAGGCTGGACCCTGTAATGTAACTCTCACACAGTAAACATATCAAGATAGATGGGCGCCTTATCTGTTCATTTCACTACAAATGATTCTGGACTCTCAAGCCCTTTTCACACATGCACAAAACTCAAAAACATTTTAAAGATGGGCTGCATGTGTGAGTGCAAACTTAGAATCTGTTCACCCGGGCTTTATTCCGACTTCTTCCAGCCAGCCCCGGAGTAACATTTCCACAAAGAGTTGGCTTAAGTGTGAAGGCAGAAGGTCACAGTCAGGGAAATTGAATGCGAGCGGACGGCGGTGATGACGTTTATATCTTGCAACCGGTGTGATCATCTTTCATGTAATGACACAGCTTCTTTACGTTTTCTGCTTGCCAGTATGTTTCTTAAGTTGATTTACAAACGGCGTTGTTGTAAAGGCAAAAAGGAGGATTTCAGAGCCGGGGCTTTGCTGAACTTTTCTGGAAATACACAGGAGTGGATGTGAGAAAAGTTTTTTTTTTTTTTTTTTTTTCCATTACCTTTGTTGTATTTGTAGTCTGGTAGACCCTTTTGATCCCCTGCTGGAGCCACTTTTGCCCTTCTTTGAAGGCGTTCCATCTTGAGAAGCTTCCTTTGATTTTCTGTTTCCCCTCCTTTCGACTTCCTCAGAGTTGGTCCGCTCGCTGGCAGAAAGCTCGTAGGATGACACAGGATCCAATCTGTAAGGCAGAAAAAGAGTAAATAAACAGAAGAATATGAAGATATAGAGTCAGTACTAGTATTTCTGTATTTACATATTTGGATTATTACCCAGTGGTGACCCTCATGAACTTCATGTTCTTCCTGTTGCTGCTACAGCCTTGATCTCCATTTGACTTCTTCCTTACAGGTCGCGGCGCACCAGCAGTAGTTGACCTATCTAGACACAACAACGCAGAACATGAATCTTAAAATAGAGTAATCATAAGACAGTGTGTTGTCTGCAGGATTCCTGGTCAACCTGGTCAGAACTCAGTGAGGATATTTTCATTAAGCTTCACATATTCTTACAAATAGGGGTGGAACATGGGCAGCTGTCTCTCTTTTAGTTGATCAGATATCTTGATATGATTGTCTTGTTATGTATCAATTATAGAAGAATCCTTGCAACATGATATTATCTTTATCAAAGGCTGTGTACTGCATGTTTTATTGTGAGTAATCCTGCAATTACCACCCATACTTACAAATCTGAAGGCTTCATTCCTCATGAGAAAACTCTCTCTGACACCAGCTACTCCTACACAGCCATTCAATTTTAGACCCTCAGCCACAAACTGGTATGTGGTACGAGACGCCTTCCCGAAACCAGAATTCATTCCAAACATTGCAAGTGTATCCCTAACAAAAGTCAAATTGCCAAGCCAAAGGCAGCCACTTCCTCTTAACCTCACACGAGTTAAACTGGGGCTATAGGGAGTTGTCTGCAAGTGAAGTATTTTTAAAACCGGACAGCTTTCACAAAGACGTCGTTCCATTGTACTGACACAGGCAGACAAAAGGTGTGTTTACCTTGCAGAGCTGAGGAGGCCTGTTGTTCTAACATCTGTATCATTCGTTTGACATCATGTCCATCCTGATGGCACATTTCTTTGTTTGCTCTGTCACACTCAGAAGACTCGGCTGTAAGTTGAGATTCACGGCCTCTGTCGACTGTGACATAAAAAAAAAGGTTATTAGAAGACTGGTTTGACTGGATATAGTATGACCTTTCAGACATAACATACATTATTTAAGAACATTTCAACGTTTAAATTACCGAGTGGAGTCTTTTTTATGAATAGTGGCACTATTGAGAAAATCTTGGATCAGTGGGGGCTTTTCTCGATGGATGGTTTGATACAAAGTCCTGATGATTGTACAGGGAAATGCAAAATATAGAATACTATATATATAAATGGTAAATGGACTTGAGCTTGTATATTTTTTCTAGTTCTAGTCTTCTGACTACTCAAAGTGCTTATACACCGCATGTCACACCTACACATTCACACACTGATGGCAGAGGCTGCTATGTGAGGTGACCATCAGAATAACTAACCCATTCATACACATTTCATTCGCTGCCGCCAAAGCAGCGGGAGCAATTCTGGGATAAGTGTAGCTGGAGGAGCTGGGGATCAAACCCTCAGTCTTCCTGTTAAGAGACGACGACTAACTGAGACACATCCGCCCCGCCCCACAGTGGTAAGGTGCTTATAATTTCTTCTTTTAACTGGGGTAACCACTCAGATAAGAACTAAAAACTAAACTAGCTGCATTAGGTACAAAGGTACAGAATAATTCCTCTTCAGTCCATTGTGAGAAACTTGAATATTATATCCACAGCCATTTTTCAAGTGCATTCAAAAGACATTTTAAAATTGTTACATCAGGTGAAATAAAAACAACCCCCCCCCCCTCCCCCCGATGTCTTCGAAAGTAGGTCTTAGAAAACTGTTTTTTTCCACTTGCTGGACTTTTATTTATCTCTTTTTAAAAGATGAAAGTAAAGTGATTTAGGGAAATTATCCAAAAATATGTTTTTTGCCTTCTTTCTCACAGTGTGCCTTACATAATAAAAAAAAAAATACAGTATTACCTGATGGCTGAGCATGTAAAGTATGGACTCCTGGTCCACCTTGTGCTGCAGTTTTGTTAACGCAGGGCAGCTTGGAACTTGCGCTTCCTTGGCTACAATGCTGCTGGACCAACCCTTCGGTCCGCGGAGTGTAGTCTTCTGTGAGGAGGTCTCCGTGCTCCCTGAGGAGCCACTGCATCTTCTCAATGTAATGGTTCAGCTCTGGTTCCCACTTGGACTGAGAAGACATCTGATCAAGTTTACATGATGAAACTGAAAACTCTCGTATCCTCCCCTCCCCTACGCCGACGCTCCTCGTCTTGATGGGGTCAGGTAGATGGGATGGTCCAGAAGCCATGTTTCTTGTTTTCAGCCCAACAAGGAAGTTATCATTAATGTTCGCTAATCCAACACCAGTGTCTCTGGTAACCTTGGTGACTGTCCCTGGTGTTTGCTTGCAGGCACCTTCTGGCAGATTTGTAGTTCCTACACCAATTGTGCGCATCTCTGGATTCCTTTTGATATCTTTGACCCTGTTGCCAACGGACACTGTCCTAGTTAAAGTCTGAGTGGTATTGGTGTGCTTGTCTTGGGTACTCAGGACGGTATTGGTGCTAGAGTCTGCATTGAAGGCATGTCTGGTGTTGGTGAAGCGAGACACCGAACTGGATACGGTGTTGGTACGCTGAGAAGTTGTCTGAGGTGATGCCATGATTCCAAGATCCACTCCCCTGACTTTATCTGTGGCAATACCTTGGGAAACGACTTCCTTAGCCTCGCAGATGATCACATCGACTGAACAGTCCCCACAAGCCACTGAACGATACTTCATCTTTCTCTTCTCAGACCACAGATTCTCTACTGGCACCTCTGTGTTGGTTTCTGCATCACAAAATCTGATCTCCATCCCAACTCCTTGTGTGTTTGTAAAAACTTGGATCCCAACGCCTTTCTCCATAGTCTCAACTCGCTCCCTTACTTCCCAATTGCTCATGGGTACATCGGGTCCTATGCAAACATTCTTTATTGCAGGCCCACGACAAGATACTCCCACAGTTTTTACCTCTGTTGCCTCCCCTGTGCTGGCATCTTGGACCTCTGTGTGATTACCAACTCCCTGGCTAGTAGTGTCGGGCCTTGCCTCAGTGCCTGTGCTCACAGTGGAAGGCCTGGCTAATGAGGCTTTATCCACTCTGTTCCTCGCTCCTGCAGCCAGAAGCTCCAGTTTCAGACGGCTCATCTCCGTCTGGAGAGCTGATTCTTCCAACTCTGCTTCCAAGTGACAAATCCTTTCCTGCAAGGAGCCAATAATTAGTTGTTGGGAGTCGGGCTCTTCTTCCTGTTCTGTGTAAATTCCAAGATTAACTTCAGAAACTTCTGTTCCAATGGACCTCATTTCCACCTGATCAGTGTGTACATATTTGTTTTCCTTTGACAAAGTGATATCTATCTTATCAGGGCCGACTGCGACTGACTTGATAGCGTTGTCCTGGACAGGCCTATGGCCAATTCGATGCCCTGCTTGCAAATGTCCACCCTTGATGTTTTTTTCTAACGCCTGCATCTCTTTGGTCAGTGGCCTGGACTCCCTGAAGTCTGTGTTGACACTTTTTGCTTTTCCGTCCAGCCTTTCCTCCGTAATCAACTTGTTGTCAGTGTCTGATCTTTCCACGCTATGTGCTCTTTTCCAGATGTCTTCGCTTATGTCCTCATCATTGTCAGTCTTAAGCTGAGAGACCAGGTGCCTCTTTTCTTCCTGAAGGACTGATATTTTCACCTGCAGGATGGGAATGATTTTCACCTGCTCCTCAAGCTCTTTCAGCCTCTGCAGAGCTACCACCATCTGGTCTCGGACAAGCTGCAGGTGCGTTTGGCCAACGAGACTTGTAACCGGGGTGCTTCTACCCGAGCTCTGTGGGCTTAGCCTGAGGCATCCTGTGCTGCCTCTACCGCTCATGGACGAGCTAAGGTGGATCTGCATATCACTTCCTGTGCCAGTAGGCTTGTTACCGTTGTTGTTATGATTATATGCACCCAGGCCAGTGAAGGGGGAAAGAGACCCAGGTGAGCTCACCCCTCCAAAGCTGGCCAATCTTCGACGAGGATATGGCTGAGGTGGAGACCGGCCTGGCAGCTCCTGATCCAAGGCATTGTCGGTTTCCATGATGGTCTTTTCCAGCACTGGGCTTTGTCTTTGTAAATGAAGAGATCTCGCAGCAGGCTGAGGCTTTGACTCAGTAAGTATCTGAGAAGATACCTGTCCTTCATTCCTTGAGGGTCTGTAATCCAAAGAGGATCCATGTGGTGGAGGAAGAGGAGGTCGACCCCTGGTTGTAGCCGACATTCCCAGCATTCTGGTATCATCACTGCTGGATGATGACAATGATTCTGCAGAATGCCACTGGCTCGGAGAAATGCCACTCTGTGTTTTTTCCACATTATTGACGGCCACTCGGGGCCTCCTCTTAAGGCTTAAACGCTTAATGGTGATGCTGTTTTGGAAACTGCCAGCACACTTTAGGTAGTCCACGTCTGACGGATAACTGTAGTCGATCCCAAGGTAGTTTGGTATACACTCTTCAGTGCTTTGTCCTGTTTGACCAACAATGGCAAAGGCAAAGGTTATTATCACCCTGGCAGAAATATAAAGTTGTTCAATCACTGGGCTGTAAAAATGGTTAATCTAAAGTCCCGCACTATGATGGAATTTATTCAAATTTCTCCATTAATGGATGGAATAAACATCAGCAAATGGTATCATTCAATACATTGAATTTGAGTCTAAAATTAATTTTAATATTGACTTTAATCAAAAACACTGATTTGCAAAAACCAAGACATGCTTACAAATCTCTTTATGCTATTCCCTCTTCCCTTACAATTTATTTTATCTTTCCTTACCTTCGTATCATACGCTCATCAGCAACCGTTTCTATTCATGTCTAGAGCATTTCTTCTGTCAGCTCCAAATCTTTTTCGACTATAAACTCTCTGAGCTTGTCTCACAAGAGGAGGAGGGACAGAGGATGTACCAGTCTGTTTTCAGTAGTCACTTCTCCCCAAATGGTACGTCTCTCTACATAGACTGAACCCACTCTATAATTACTCTGCAACTTTCCCTCTAAATGCCTGACCATAGTCTTGGCAGGTTCTCCCAACCACAGACATCTTCCAAGTATTTGAGCGGGTGAAAAAACAACAACAGTAACAGAATCCATTTTTTTCATTTCTAAAGCACTTCCATCATTTAGTTGAGTAATTAAGCAATAGTACATGTGTACTTATTCTGTTTTTTTGCACTTGCTCTTAGCTTCAAGTTTCATCAATACCCTCAAAAACAAAATTCTTAACATGTTTTTTTGCATTACTCATAGACGACTGGACGAGCTATAGTATTCAAATCAAGTTAAAACGATATTTAAGTTACTGGAAATGTGTATAAAAGAAAGTTACCTGACACATTTCTCAGGATGTAGCTGCCTTGAGCCATGAATATGAGTCACAATCGATCAGTTGTCGAGAAATTTCTTAACATCCAGTTGGATCGTTGAATAAGTCTGTAAATTTAAAAAAAAAAAAAAACATGTAAATGAAGCTGCACGTCTTGAAAATGAGCTTCTCCAGTAGCTGCACGGACCTTCAGCATCACTTGTCATTCTCTGTCTAAAGCCAGGGTGCAACAGTCAATAACAGCTTCCCTTTCAATGCTGCTTACATCAAGGAAATGCAATACCAGGCCTTGACATATTATAGTTAATTCTGCAAAAAGTACAGCGAGGGAAAGGCTAAAGCCTCAGCGCAGCAGAGTGACTCACCACATCGCTATGCCGTATCACTTTCTCATCAGTAAGCACCTTCTGCTCTCAGCATGCGGAGCTCATGAGGAGTTTTATTTTAGCAAAGAATGCAGAAAACCTTCAATGTCTGCCAGTGACTTGTATTTTACATATTGTCTCTTTTTTATACAGAGGGGGGTTACTTTGGAAGTAATGAGCATTATGTTTTATGTATAGAATATCATTAAATGAGGTAAATAAATGGGGTGGGAGGGTCATCATGGGTGTAGTGGAAATGGAACAAAAAAGGCCACTGGAGGGAACTTGAAGTCTTCTCAAACTCACAATGGGTTAAAGGGAGGTCCGCCATCAAACATCACGCACGGTTGAGGTGGTGTATGTTTAAAACACTGTGTGACTTCCTCTCCCCATTCACAAGTGACTCCTTCTTCTCGCTGCCCCGGGCATAGGCGGTTCTCACAGACTCTATAGCACACATCAAATTGGCGACAACAATGGAGATTGAGTGTGTTGGGCAGATACTGAGGGGAAGTATCGGAGACAAGAAACTCCTTCCTTGGATCTGTATCCAGTACAGTCTCCTCCTTAAATGAGAAGCTTACATTACAGTTACTTATGGTCTTAAATATGTTTGGTGATGGATGACAGACTTCTTGCTTTTGTGCTGATATCTTATAGATAGATATGGATGGATGGATGGATAGCAGCTTACAAAAACATGCACGACATGAAACATTTGTTTCATCTAACAACACCCCCCCATATGTATATATTAACCTATAAGAAGATTGAAAGAAATTTAAAATCTAGACCTGTACCAAGAAAATTTGCATAACCAGTGCAGAAATAAAAAAAAAAAAACACTTTTTCTTTAAAAGTTTCTTTCATTCAGTTTCTTTGTTCTATCATGCTTTGTACCGTCTGAGGTCCAAACTGCACAATTTTTCTGTTTGAATGAAAAAATATAAGAAATTTGGGTCGCGATTTATTCATTAAGGAGTAGTCTGTGCGTCCTGAGGCTCGACCAGTTGAGAACCACCGCCTTAGGCTAATACGCAATAGTTTCCTTAAGCTGCTGTTCATCTTTATCATTGAGAGTTTTTTTTACATGATTGCACGTGCTTCAGTGTTTTAGCCTATTAAGGGAGAATGAGGTTGATCCAGAGCATCATGAATCAAAAGAGAAGGAAGGAAACAGGGAACTTAAGACAAAGAGATTTAAACACAAAGAAATGCAGAATTGTGATTTCAAAGCTGCCAACACTCATTTATCGTTGGCTCTAAAAACAGATAAATAAATGTAGATGTAAGTATTCATGCATCCATCCAGACGGGATTAAAGCTCAGCTGTGACCTATAGAGTCTGCGTTTCTACCAGTCTCCAACACAGTACTCATTAATTAAACATATCTAACATATGCAACCTCACGCACACAAGTGAGAGTTCTTCAGCGTCTCAGACATCTGAAGAACATGACACCAAGCCTCGGGCAGTCAATCCAAAAAGTTTGGCAAGTTTACTTAAGATTCAGCCACAGTGACCCAAAGAAGTATTTCTGAGACTCTTTGATGAATAATACAGAGTGACAGAGAGTGGGGGAGAATCTGGAAGTGACAGATAAAAGGGTTTGAGACGGGGAAGAAACAAAGAAGTTCTATTTAAAGAGAAGATGTTTATCTATATATATGTTTGCTCATTCCTCACCGAAACACTGGAGAGCTCACACAAACAGAAATATTTAAAACTATTTTCAAGACAGATCTTCATCTGTAGACACAGAGAAAACTTTTCACCCCGAGCCAGTGTTTCCAAAAAATACAAACGCTTTGCTTTTGTGACCGGTGTACTCACTCCCGCATGTCATACCCAACTCTCTCTCTCCCTGATTTCTGACTCTATCCACTGTCCCGTGTCTCCATTAGAGCACAAAAATAAATCTTTAAAAAAACGAAAAAAAAAACCCAAAAACAGATCATTGACCTAATCCTTCAGAGAGCGACTATTGATGCCACGGTGCCCCTCGGCTTAGGAACGATCTGCCTGAGGAGGTAAGGCATGCACAATCAGTGACGTCTCTTTAAAAAACTCAGTTACAGACATAAAGACATCATCTTCTTCTTTAACTGTTCTTTATTTGTTCATTTAACGTCCTATTCCTCGTGGGCTTCAACGCTTCTATTAATGGTTTTATCTTTATATTCCCTGTGACGTTATGCTGTCTTCTTATAATCTTACCTTTCTCTTTTTGTCGTTGTGTAAAAAAAGACAGAATAAAGATAAAAGATGATTTTTTTTCTCCATACAAGTCGGCGACAGGCACAGGTGTTCGTTTTTTGGTTCCTGCCTTTTTGACTTCTCTCTGTTTGTCCTGGATTGGTTTGTGTGGTTTGTGTGGAGTGTCTGAAAAGCTAAATGTGATTTTAAATAAATGTATTATTAGTAAATTTGTAAAGGATGGAGTTAGCAGAGCTGATGCTTCCATGCATTTGTTTAGAAATGAGTCATGTATGTAAATGTACGATCTGTCTCACCAGCATTATTTGACTAGTGATGCAATGGAGAGGTTATCTTCACATTATTAAAAGTAGCCTGCTTCAATTTATGAGTTTCGGGTGTTGTAAAGTTGTTGATACAGTCTTTATCTTTCTTCACTGAGAGCAGCTCACATGCGGGACAGTCAGCTGTCAATTATTAGAAACCATCACCGGCTTTAAGACATCTTAAACAATAGAGCATGGAGCGATAAAGCCACCCGAGCTCTTCCAGAGAGGGGGCGTGGTCAGACACAGCTCATTTACATATTTAAAGGTACAGACACAGAAACAGCCTGTTCTTAGAACAAGAAACTTCACACACATGTTTTGAGGAGCTCTGAGACTTATTGAACGTACCTCGTGTGTCTATTGTTCTGTCACTCACCTGCCCAGGGACTGCAGTTGAAAATTAGCCATGACGGCTAATCTGGCACGATACAGAAATGTTATGAATGTGCATCGTATAGTGTTATGGGGTTTTATGTAACCAAATGTTGTACATTTTAATCTGTTTGTTTACACAAAGGCCCAACTGGGGACACGAGTTGTAAATTAGCAACAGCTATATACTCTTTATGCAGAACATCAGTTTCATGCTTTGTATTGAAATTATGTTAAATTGCATTGTCCCTTTTAAAATAAATAAATTCAATTCAAATCGTCCCTGTATCTTTAAATAGTGTAAATAACTAAATAAATAACACTCTTAGGTTGATTTGTTTATAATGTTATTTGTTTTAATGAGTCACAATAAAGGATATTTAAAGTTTCTGTGCAATATGCTAACAGTTTTTATTGTCCCATTTATTTTGAAGGGCCTTAAATGAAATTCAATATTTTGTACACTCACATGTACTTAAAAAACATATCTGAAAAACTATGCATTACCAATAATCTATAGTTTGAGATGCTTAATGTCTATAAAGGAGCATAAAGATGCATAAAGAGAGATGGTTGTTGCTAAACGCTGAAATAATACAAGATAAACTTATATTATAAGACTGGTGTTAAACCCCCTTAAATTACTTTTTCCGTTTAAATACATATTTAGGTTATTTCTCTATTTTTAAAATAGTGAGCAAAGTTAGCAACAGTTAGCTGAAGGTTGATGCTGCTCACCTGTTCAGGAGGAGATGTAAGCCAACGACAACAAAAACTTATTCTCATGATGCAGAAGTAAAAAAATGTCTCACCATGACGTCACGGGTTGGAAAGGCTAAAAATAGCACGCACTCTTTTGCCCTTTTTTCCACGTTTGTTGTTTGTTTTGGAGTTTCTCTCTGCAACGCCATTCCTGGAAGAAAAAAAAAGTTTCATCGCAGGTTTCAGGACAGCTGCCTGTACTGCGCATGCGCCGTGAGTTGTCAACATACCCAGCAGGTGCTCCTGGGAGCTGGTCAGGTGATGAAGAGTGCTCTGTGAAATATTCATGATGTCTTTTTTCTCTCTCTGCTGAATCGATTACACAGCATTAAGAGGACATGATTACTGTCTTGTTTTTTAATATGTGAGGCATCTTTCTTTACATTTCGGAAGGATTTAACCTTGAGAGAAAAAGCTGGTTATGTGTCATGTTTTGACCGATTATAATAAACATCAACAACTATTATATGTCAAGAATATTTTACTTTCTTATACGAACTTTAAGTGCAAATTTACCCCACAGAAAGCTAATAAAACAACATTTAATATACTTTTAAATGCAACTAATGTAACCTTAATTTACTTTTAATTAAAGCAACATGACCAATAAAATAATTCTCACAATGCTTTCTAAATTTCTAAATATGCGTGGATTAAACTACAGGCGTATACTTATACAAATGGTAACAAAAGGTAGTTGTGTATTTTTCCTGTAGTTGAGCTGTTTTGATGTCTGCTGAACATTTAAGTGAAAAATGTAGCCCCTCTTTCTTTTTTTTCTGCAGAGCACTAAAATAAGACTCCGATCGATCCAGGACCAGGTTTAGAGTTACAAGCAGAGCATGCTCATTAGAATCGATTCAATGCCCAGACTTCATTTTTTCTCATCTACTTGTAAACTGCACAGCGACATCGTGTGGACACTCTGGAGAAATGCATTTGACAATAGACAAGGAAGGCAACAAGACAATACTATGCTTTATCACAATACTTTTTACTCCCCTAGCAGAAAATATGTTGTCACACAGCCTTGCACATTTTGTACACAGAAACATATAACTACAGGAAGAGACTCATAAACAATCAAAGCATCCTGTTAACGTGGAAGCTTATTAAGACTTGTAACAAAGCTCTTTAAAGCATGCCCTCTTCCAGGTCAGAGTCCTGGATCTCCAACCTGATAGTAGAAAAAAAAAACGAAGTTACTACACAGATCGATCGAAAATGCAGGTGAGAAATAGGATAACTAGCAGAGAAAAAATTATACACGTGATTTTATGTAACCCATTTAGGATGTTTGTGTTTATGTAACAGGCTATTTAAACCATCTATTAAGTTTTTCAGATTGTATTATTGCACAAGTAGAGTACAACAGCGTGAGATGGATGTCCTTAACGGTGCAGATGGCATGAAGCAGAAAAAACATGTACTTCAATAAATGAATAAAACACATAAAAACACTCCTCTATATTACACACACACACACACACACACACACTCTCACACAGCATGTGATGCACATTTGCAGGAGGACAATATTATAATATCTTTAAGTGTACTTTGCAGGTTTTAGGTCAGCATCCGTTGTAAGTCATGCACAGTGGTGGATTTACTCATTTGGGGGCCCCCTGCATCTTTTGGGCTGATGTAGTGGGTCTCAACTGATGGTTCAGAACCCAAAAGTGGGTCGCAGTCTTTTTCAGTTGTCACTGAATGTGTATCTGAACATTTTGTTTCGTCTAAAAAGTCTGGGTATTTCAATTTTGAACATGTTTGTTTTGTTCTTTTCCTTGGATCAGTCACATTTTTTTTGTACCTTCTGAGGTCCAAACTGCACAATTTCTATTTTTGTATTCAGTCTGGCTGACTCTGAATCAATCCGTCCAATATCAGTGTCTCCTTTAGGTCTTATCTGTGTTTGAACTCCTTGTGTAGGATAATCTGTTGCTTGTCAACTTGTCTTTGTTTGTGTTTCTTTCTCATGTGTACGAGCTGCTCCACACCAATGATATGTGTTTTATTGTTATCCATTTCTGTAGAGAAATAATGGTTATATGATACTTAAAGCTGCATACTGTAAGTACGTGGTACTTTTATAAACCGAACAAAGGACAACGGTTAAACAATAAAAAAGTTATTCAACAGGTCTTGAGGATCTGTAGACAAGAACAAAGAATACAAAACTGAGCAATGGATTTAAAAAAAGGAAGCACTGCCTGTTTTTTCTTCTTCATTCTTTACTGTATGAAAGTATGAATAATATTGACTATATTATATATTGTATAAACTGTTGAGGGCAAAGTGTCCTCTCTCTACGTCCAAATACTTTATCTGCATGCTGTAAATCCCAGGTAACACCCTGCATATTACCTAATTAAAGGACTGAAATCTCTTCCCCTTGCAGTGAACTCTGATCCATCGAAATAACTATCTGATGATCCCTCCCCTTCATCTAAAACAGCTTGGTGTGAATTACTGGAACTGAAAAACCAGTGTCAACAAGAGCAGAACGGTTGTCGTTCATCAGAGCGCTGACTGTGTTTCTATCCAGAGAAAGAGGAACTATTTGAACCATTGAGTAGAAATGGCTCAGCGAGGAAACCAACTGGACCAAGACAGATTCTGCTGTTCCCTCTGCCTGGATCTACTGAAGGTTCCGGTGACTACTTCTTGTGGACACAGCTACTGCATGAAGTGTATTAAAAGCCACTGGGATACAGAGGATGAGAAGAGAGTCTACAGCTGCCCTCAGTGCAGACATGTTTTTACACCGAGGCCTGTCCTGTTGAAGAACACCATGTTGGCAGATTTAGTGGAGGAGCTGACTGAGAAGACTGGGCGCCAAGCTGCTCCTGCTGATCACTGCTATGCTGGATCTGAAGACGTGGCCTGTGATGTCTGCACCGGGAGGAAACTGAAAGCCCAAAAGTCCTGTCTGCAGTGTCTGGCCTCTTACTGTGCGAAACACCTCCGGCCTCATTTTGAAGTACCTCCATTAAAGAAACACGAGCTGGTGGAGCCCTCCAAGAAGCTCCAGGAGAACGTCTGCTCTCGTCATGATGAGGTGATGAAGATATTTTGTCGCACTGATCAGGAGTCTATCTGTTATCTGTGTTTAATGGACCAACACAAAGGTCACGACACAGTCCCAGCTGCAGCAGAAAGGAGCGAGAGGCAGAGAGAGGTGGAGGTGAGTCGACAGAACGTCCAGGAGACAATCAAGTTCAGAAAGAAAGATTTGAAGTTGCTTCAACGGGAGGTGGCGGTTATAAATGGCTCGGCTGATAAAGCAGTGGAGCACAGTGAGAAGATCTTCACTGAGCTGATCCGTCTCATGGAGAAAAGACGCTCTGATGTGAAGCAGCATGTCAGATCCCAGCAGCAAACTGAAGTGAGTCGAGTCAGAGAGCTTCAGGAGAAGCTGGAGCAGGAGATCACTGAGCTGAAGAGGAGAGACGCTGAACTGGAGAAGCTGTCACAAACACAGGACCACAACCAGTTTCTCCACGACTACCCCTCACTGTCACCACTCGTTGAATCTACACACTCGTCCGGCATCAAGATCTGTCCTACGAGGTACTTTGAGGACGTGACAGCGGCTGTGTCAGATGTCAGAGATATATTACAGGACGTCCTGAGAGAGAAATGGATAAACATCTCACAGATAGTGACTGATGTGTATGTTTTACTATCAGAGACCATGACCAGAGCTGAGTTCTTAAAATATTCATGTGACATCACACTGGATCCAAACACAGCACACACAGATCTGTCATTATCTGAGGGGAACAGAAAAGTAAATTTTGTATGGGAACAACAGTCTCATTCTAGTAATCCAGACAGATTCAGTCATTACTCTCAGGTCCTGAGTAAAGAGAGTCTGACCGGACGTTCTTACTGGGAGGTGGAGTGGAGAGGAGGAGAAGTTTGTGTCGCAGTCGCATACAAGAACATCAGCAGAGCAGGGAGCTCAGATGAATGTGGGTTTGGCTACAATGACAAATCTTGGGCGTTAGATTGTGACAACGGCAGTTATAACTTTTGGCACAACAAAGTCAGCACTCCAGTCTCAGGTCCTGGGTCCTCCAGAATAGGAGTGTACCTGGATCACAGAGCAGGTATTCTGTCCTTCTACAGTATCTCTGACACCATGACTGTCCTCCACAGAGTCCAGACCACATTCACTCAGCCTCTACATGCTGGACTCAAGATGTATTATGTTGGATCCACTGCTGAGTTGTGTAAACTGAAAAAGACAGAAGTCATTGTCCCTCACTGCACACAGATCACATGTCAATCAAAACATTAGGTGGCGGTACTTCGGCATCTAAATATCTGTTGTCGTGTTTTGATCTTTGATTTTTTTTTTTTTTAAGGTGGCGCTCCTTCCTGTGTCTCTTCAGCCATGGAGACTATCTCTGCTCATGATGACTTTTGTTCACCATCTTTCAAAATTAGGTGACGATCAAATATCGACGTGAGCTGAGAATATTATTGTGTGATACATTTTTGAAACTCTTGTTTTTGTCTTCTTTTGTCTTCAGTCTGAAATGTTCAGAACTTTTCTTTGTGTGTGTTTTTTTTGTTCCTGTACAACTTCAACCTGGTGATGAAAGTTTTGGTCTCACAGTGAAAGTGATGTAACGAGGGAAGGTAGAATAAGACGACAACATTTCACTCTTTGCTTTTTCTTCACATTGAATCCCCTTGTTGTGATTTATTTCTACATGAAATCAAACTTATTTTTCTTCTTCTTCTTTGTGTATTTTGAGGCCTAAATCGTTTTGAACAGAATGAAAACTACTTGCCTTATCTTCTTTATTGTATATACTTTGTTCTCACCATTTTTTTGTGAAGAAATCTACAATCACATTGACTTTGATTTGTTTGTCACACCAAATCTTGTTGTTGTTCTGATAAAGTACTAAGAGGAAAAAAAAGAGAAATGCTTTCTATTGTGACATCTTGAACTGTAAACATGTTGATTGTGGTGATATGAAAATCATTCACCTGTGTTATATGCTGTAAACAGGCAGCACTAAACAGGTACACCAGGAAACCATGAGTGAAACTACCGCAGAGACAGCGAACAACACACTGAGTGACTCAGCTTTTACAACCAGTCAAAGATTTCAACTCTGATTCTTTACATGAAGTTACAAGTATTCCATGTTGTTCACTCAGAATTCAACAAGTCACACACATTTGAACAGACTCTTATTTTTCTATGTACATATTTCCTATCAGTCAGCTAATTTATTATAATTAAGCAGAATATTTGTATTTAGTCTGTATTTTAGCTCTTATGTAAATGTGTGTTGTCTGTTTATTTCTTTGTTTCTATTTTTCTGTGCAAGTTGCTTCAAAACCAATTAACCCTGGTGAGGTAAATAAAGTTGTTTGTTTGATTAATCGATTGATTGATTTATTGATAGGTTGATCACTTTAAGTGAAAAATGTAGCCCCTCTTTTCTTTCTTTTTTTCTGCAGAGCACTAAAATAAAACTCTGATCGATCCAGGACCAGGTTTAGAGTTACAAGCAGAGCATGCTCATTAGAATCGATTCAATGCCCAGACTTCATTTGTTCTCATCTACTTGTAAACTGCACAGCGACATCGTGTGGACACTCTGGAGAATTGCATTTGACAATAGACAAGCAAGGCAACAACACAAGGCAATAACAATTCTTTATAGGCTACTCCCCCAGCGGAAAATGTGTCGTCACAGCCTTGCACAGTTGGTACACAGGTAGAGAAAAGATAAACATATGATTTTAGGTAACCCATTTAGGATGTGTTTGTGTCTATGTCAGGCTATTTAAACCATATCTTAAAGTTATTCAGATTGTATTATTGCACAAGCAGAGTACAACAAAGTTTGATGGATGTCCTTTACAGTGCAGATGGCATGAAGCAGAAAAAACATGCAGTTCATTAAATAAATAAAACACAATATTGCACACTCCTTGATATTATGCACACGCTGCATGTGATGCACATTTGCAGGAGGACAATCATATTATTATAATATCTACTGTATGTGTGGTTTTTGCAGGTTTGCTAATGCAGACCCACAAGAGCTGTGGACGTTGTGTGGTTAACCATCAAACATCACATCATGACGGAGGCTATTATCATGGCTGCTATCCTGTTTAGTTCAAAGTTCAACTTCAGCTCTCTGTTGTGAAACAAAGTCTATTCAACTTCTCAGGTCAGCTCATATTGTAAGTCATGTGTACGACTACGGACACTGTGAAGTCTTTGTACCTTTCCACGTCTGTTTCCCAGACAGAGATGGTCATAAAGCGAGTACATGCACGCTGCAGAGATAATGCTCGCCACCTCTGCCTGCAGCTCCCCTTTACCTCTCAAACACTGTTTTATCAGCAGCATAAAAAATGAGGTTTGAACTTTGAACTTCTGCAGGATCATGCAGAAAAGGAGTCGTTTATCCTGCCGTGCAGATTAACTTCTGTTACCCTCATTAGTGTCATTAGCGCCACCGTGAGGAGTCATGAAGTAATGACACTGTGAGTCAAAATGGCAGAGAAATCTGTCCTCACGTTTTCACATTTAAAAAAAATAAAATGTCACTTTTGTCACCAGCGATTCTTCCGATAACTGTACCATGAGTCAGGACTACAGGATATATAAGTTTATGTTTTGTAAAGTATTGCCCATAATAAAAACACGTGAAATAAAGGACAAATTGCTCAAACTAAGTCGTACTTTCACATTGCAGATGTAAAAAAGCAACTAATCTGAAGTCAAAGTGAGCAGGGATTAAATCAGGCGAAGGTCTTTTCTTTTTTGAAAACACAACAAAATGTTCCCTATCTGTGAACTTTGCTCTTTTAAACCCTCAGTCCCAGAGGTGATCAAACCAACCCCCTGCCTGAGAGTGAGAAAAGACACGTTTGATTGGTTCAAAGAGCCTCACACCCCCCGTCCCTCCTTCCCCCCTATCTCAGTTCTAGAGTCCACTTTTTTAACTCCAGGATTACACTCACCTTTTTGACTTCATAAGACATTAGGGTCCCGGTTCCACACCTGACAGCACGATGTCTGACAGAGGAGCGTTCGACACCAATGTTGTGACCCTCACCAGGTTTGTCCTGGAGGAGGGAAGGAAGGCCCAGGGCACAGGAGAGCTCACCACCCTGCTCAACTCCATCTGCACGGCCGTCAAAGCCATCTCAACGGCTGTCAGGAAGGCTGGGATCGCTAACCTGTGAGTAGGATAAACTCTTCATATCGTTTTACAAAGTGAGACTAACAGAAGAAACATGAGCATCTCTAGGGCATCCAATAGTTATTACAATTATTACTGAGACAAGTCAGGGACTATAATATGCACCCATCTAAACATTTAAAAACAAATACCACTTCAGCGAGATTGAATACCCATTAAATTCAGATTTGTAAGTCTTAATTTCTCCTCCTTTCCATTGCATTAGTCATGAATATATGTTCTAAACTTAAGGTGCATTTTGACATCTTGAATTAGTTCTGTACTTTCTTTTGAGGATGGTTGAGATGGTTAAATACAAAGAGAAAGTTGTGCAGTCACAGAGAGCATACATGTTCTGCAGTAAATAAAGCTTTGCAGACAAACAGAGCATGTCTTGCAACCTTTTCCTTGTAAAACAATAAATAAATCATGCACCTTATTCAACACTCCTGAAACATTTTTGAAATGTTGACGTCACATCATGTCATTGATAAGTACATCAGCATGTTGGGAGACTGATCAATGAGTTATCTACATTTCAAAGCGGATTCAGACCCCGGCCAAAGGTAAACTTAACTTGTTGTGTACATTCACTCGGGGGCAAAGGTCAAGAAGATAATGAGGTTTTCTTTCCATTCTCAATGTGGGCCTAAAAACACAATTTAACAAACATATCACGAGATGTTTCTTGTTGTTTTTATGGGGTTAATTAATGCATGTCCTTTATTACTTTTAAACTGTGTCAGAGGAGCTTTTACTCAGGCTTTGGTCTCAGCTAGTCAGTCAGTCTCCTCTTTTCCTCTCTTGGAAGATATGGCATCGCTGGAAGCACCAACGTGACGGGGGACCAGGTGAAGAAGCTGGACGTCCTGTCCAACGACCTGGTCATCAACATGATCAAGTCCTCATTCACCTCCTGTGTGCTGGTGTCTGAGGAGGACGAGAAGGCCATCATTGTGGAGCCAGACAAGCGGGTACTTTCATCTGCGCAATAAAGACGTGAACGGCATAAAATGGCCGATCAGTGGGATATGAAACAAAGCGATACAGAATACGATCTTATCTTCAAGATAGAAACGGTAAAATACCGTATTAGGGTATTACGATATGATATAAAACTACAAACCAACATGATACAACGAAACACAACACAACACATGATGTTGAAGATAGGATAAGGTTAAATACCTTATGTTGGGGCGCTGGTGGCGCAGTGGCTAGTGCGCGCACTCCATATACGGAGGCTGTAGTCCTCCAAGTGGGCGGTCCAGGTTCGAATCCAACCAATAGCTCCTTTCCTGCATGTCATTCCCCACTCTCTCTCCCTGATTTCTGACTCTATCCACTGTACTATCTCTCCAATAAAGGCACAAAATGCCCAAAAATACATCTTACAAATACAAAAAAAATAAAAAACCTTATGTTATGGCACCATATGATACAATATGATCCCATACGATTTCATAAAATGTATAAATATGATACAAAAAAGGTGTCAAAACAGTACAATACCATACCATACTGCTCTACACTATACAATATGATACTGTACAATTCAATACGATTAGATGCAATACTGTACTGTGCTGGTTTTGGTAAGGAGACGATGAGGAGAATTTGTCTTGGTCTTGAACAGATATTTAAATCAGAAATGTCTTCTATTTCTGGTTTTAATTACAACATTAATAATATTTTTTTGTTCTCACCTGACAGGGAAAATACATCGTGTGCTTCGATCCACTGGACGGCTCCTCAAACATCGACTGTCTCGTCTCCATCGGAACAATTTTCGCCATCTACCGAAAGGTGAGCAAACTGTGACGCTTCATGCTGCTCATAAATGCAATGAACATTTTAATGGATTTTCCTTGATTCATTAAAAAGGGTCAAACTTGCAGTGTCCCCAACAACACTACTGCCCTGCAAACATATTTATGACCTATTTTACGTGTCGTTCCACAGACCACAGATGATGAGCCGGTGGAGGCCGACGCTCTGCAGCCTGGAAGGAACATCGTAGCGGCAGGTTACGCTCTGTACGGCAGCGCCACCATGATGGTCCTCTCCACGGGTCAGGGGGTCAACTGCTTCATGCTCGACCCTGTAAGACCAGAGTTCAGCTTAATGTCCACCTAATGTCATTATACATAATATTGTGTTTCCTGCTCCTTTTTTCATCGTTTATTTCATTTTTCATCGCTTTTATTCTTCAGGCTATCGGTGAGTTCATCTTGGTGGACCGAGACGTGAAGATCAAGAAGAAGGGGAAAATCTACAGTTTGAACGAAGGATACGCACAGCAGTTTTACCCAGATGTGACAGAATACCTGCAGAAGAAGAAATACCCACAGGTAACCGGTTGTACACTGGTTGCTGCCTTTTTATTAACATGACAAAACATGGCAGTTGTCCGTTATATAATTAAAATGCTTTGTGTGTTTGTGTTTCCAGGACGGTTCCGCTGCATATGGCAGTCGGTATGTTGGGTCTATGGTCGCCGATGTTCACCGTACTTTGGTGTACGGAGGAATCTTTTTATATCCAGCGAATGTCAAGAGTCCCAAGGGAAAGGTGAGCATGTGTGTGTGCAGCCAGATTAGTCTCAAGAAGAATAAATGTACACAGAAGGATTCACAATTTCACAGTTTAGGATTTATATCTTAATAACCCTCTTCATTGACCGCCTTTGTGTGTCCTACAGTAACTACACAGCTTTGTACATTCATGAATATGTGACCTCTAAAAATCAAACCTAAACCTTCACCAAAAGTGAGATTAGTCCTACACAAACATTTAAATTAAACCTGTGCAAGAAAGAAAAGAAAACCTATAAACAAAAAGTAAAAACAAAATTGCATGGTGACCTTTGTTATGCATTTATATTCCTATAAAGTCACACCTATGTCCTTTGTTTACCTTCAAGCTGAGGCTGCTGTATGAATGCAACCCGATGGCGTTCATCATCGAGCAGGCAGGAGGCCTGGCCACGACAGGATCTATGAACGTTCTGGACATCCAGCCCACCTCCATCCACCAGAGAGTCCCTGTGGTCCTGGGGTCCCCTGATGATGTGCAGGAGTATCTGGACATCTGCAAAAAGCAAAAGAAATGAGGTATTTAACTCCACTACTTATCAATCCTACACAGAATCTTATTAAAGGTACATATAAGGAAACGTTCTGGGATAATTAAATCACTTTATGTTGTTTTTTAATTCAGCAGGAAAAGTCTGCTGCTGAGAAACCAAACAACAGCAGAATGAAGAGGCTCATCAGGACGCTCATCGTTTAGTGTTTTCTATTCATTCCCTCGACTGTATTGAAAAGGAACCAAGCTCATCACTGGTCCCGTTAAAGCCTGCCGCACACTGTGCTTATTCCATCTCGGTGCTGTTTGTGTTATTTGTTGTAGACACACAATGTATTTTTTTTTTAAATAAACACATACAAAACAATGCTGATGTTCTTGAATATGTTGAAAAGGCCATCTGCATGCATGGGTTTTCTGCAGAGACTTTAAATATAATTGGACAACGCCTGAGTGACGTCACTGTCTGTTACTGCAGGGGGGGGGGGGGGGGGGGTGGGGTGCTGGAGGCTTATTGGCAGCAGCCGCCATGTTGGAAATGCTGTCTCAGCCTAACTTTCAGTTTAACCTAACGACAGGCTGAGAGCTGGAGCTGAGGCGGGATTTAAGACTACTGACCAACCGTTACACCGCGCCTACCTGTCAATCATGTCAGCTATGCGCCTAACTATGGATAACTGGTAACATTCATAAACTCACCCCCAATACAGTGTGTGCCCATGATGACAATAACCAATCAGACCTATTTTTTTTTTTATTCGAGGTTGTAAACATGTTCACATTTCATTTTTTGAATGGGTGTGTATGTGACTACCCGTGCTTCTGCAGCCAGCCTCTAGTGGACACTCAAAGAACTGCAGTTTTTTTTTTTTTTTGCACTTCTGCATCGGCATCAAGCGATACTGGGAGGCTATATTAGGCATTGCATTGTACTTGACAGCCATCAGCAGCCCACCCTGAAAGGCCTTAGCAGACCCAGAAAATGTTTCCAAGCTTTGCCGCACTACTAATGAGCCATAAAGACTCACAGAGACAAACACAAAGATCCCAACAGACACAAAAGCCTTCATTCAATCAATCATGTTTATTTAGTGAAGCTGTTCTTGTGGCTCTGCAGAACTACAATGCCTTCAAAGTCAGCGAACACATAGTCTGTGTCTTTCATCATCATGTAGTGCAGCTCCAAGCTACGGGGGGAAAACTAGATTACGATTCTGATATGAAACTAAATTAGTTTTTTTAATAACATTACATTGTTTGAATCCCTGGCAGCTTTCGTCACTTGGAAACTTGGCACCGCGCTGCAGAACAGTTCATGCTGCCTTTACTTCTCGGCCATTTTAAGCCTTTCTGAGTGCTCTATGTGAGTCATATGAAAGTTAAATTTTGTGAATTGAAAGCAGATGTTTGATCAGAAATGGGATTTTCAGTGCTTTTGAAAGAACTTCTTTGTATATGTAAAGCATATTAAAAAAACCTAATTCATGCAGCTCCAGCATGCTGGACGGGATCCATATTGTCTGGTATTCAATAAAAAGCTCAACCACTTCCTTTGTTTTATATGTGTTTTGTTAGTGTCAGCATTCAAGGGGGCCCCAGCGCCCATGAGACACACACAAACACGTACACATTACAGGCACACTTGTTTATTTCCATCGTGTTCAGACTGTGTATGATTATAGGTTACTGAGTCAATATTTAGATTGAGCAGGAAAAGGAAAAAAACCCAGCCTGCGTCCCTCGCTACCGCGTGGTGTGTGTACAAGTATGCATGTCTGTGCTCATGTGTATCGATGGGATGACATATGTAGGCTTGAATCTCTCCTTTAATGCATGGCCATAGGTCCTTATCGTGGGTCTAAAAATTAAAATTAAAATTAAAATTAAAATTAAAATTAAAATTAAAATTAAAATTAAAATTAAAATTAAAAATAAAATTACAATTAAAATAAAAATAAAAATAGATACAAAATAGCAAAACAATACAGACAAAATACATCTAAATGAGATGAAAGTCAATCAGTGATTTTTATGTTCAGGTTGTGTGTTAGAGCGTGATGCATTAAAGTGCGGAATTTAGTGGGGAATAGCGAGAAAACAAACAAAAATATAAATAAATGAAAAACAAATAAAAAATTAGTTAGAGAGAAAAAAATGTATGTAGGCATGTAAACATTAATGGAAAGAAGATCAAATTATATAAATGTAATAATGTGACCATCATAAAAAGAGAGGGTAATAAATATATATATATAATAATTCAGGCATATCTTCTGACTGAGTAGCACATCTCCCAATAACAGAGAGTATAAAAAAACATATTAGGGATTCTAAAACTAAAATTATTGTTACCTCCCAGAAGATGGAAACAAGTTGAAGACTATTCATCCCAAAAAATGTCCCAAATACAAAGTCTGTGAAACTAGCCGGTGTGTGCTCAGAGACAAAAGATTAAAAACTGTACGCTTTCCTGGAACATGTTCAGCCAGCGACTTCTATTATAAACAGGATTATCTCTGGCAGGTTGTGTGTACCATTAAACGTCTCTATAAACTCAGTCATCAGCCTACACATTGGACCTTACCGTCTCATCGCTTGTTTAACAGATCAGCATGGCTTTCCTCAGAAACAGTGATGGAAGGCAGGCTTGTAGAGTCTGTGTTTAAATTCAACATAAACTCTGAACCCCAAGACCACCCTGACTGGAGCTGACTGCGAAACCAAATACCGCCTGGAGGTTTGCGAAAGGGACCCATATTTGTACCTGATACCCCCCCCCCCCCCCGTCTCATCAAGTTCTCTAATTTTGGAGAAAACAATGAAAACGTCGACAGGTTTTTCTTGGTAGTTTCCCCTCTACAAGACCACATTTCATACATTTACACATCAAAAACCTTGAATCTAAACAGACATCTGAGGTACTTTGGTGCAGTCTCTTGTTACTCCGTCACTTTTTTTTTTGTGCAAACTGATGTGGCTGTATTGGTGCCAAGTTGGATCTGAGAACATTTCCCAGCAGTTTAGAGGGTTGTTTTCTCTAAAGTTATGTTACCAGGCAACATTTATGCTTACCAAGCGCTGAGCCGACTCTTTTTTTAAGTTTACCTTTGACAGCACACTTTATTAAATAACCATCTACTCCTTTTTTGACGCCTGAATCTCTGAAAACTGCTTCACCTAAAAAAACATCTATCTCAGCAAAAAACAATTGGCAGAGCTTCAGAAAACAAACAAACAAAAAAAAAATCTAAGAACAAACCGACCCTGCAGGAAGGTTTTATCTTTCATTCTGGTGGTTTCAAATACAGTAGTAACCATGGTATTTTGTGGTGTTCGTCTGTGGAAGCGGTAAACACATCGTCTTGATTTATTCTATGGTGTCATGGATTGGGGACTGTAGGACCGGACCACCACTGCTGCTGCTGCGTCTTACAAAGGGAGGTGTGTTTAGATTACATGCATGTGGTTACTGTCACTGAAGACAGTCTCATCTGAGCTCTGACCACCAGACCGGTGTCCGTGCTGAGGATCTACTTCCTCCTTGAAGAGAAACATCGGTTTATTAGTGTGGTTTTATTATCCTCTTGTTTGTACTCTAGAGAAGTGATCGTATCAGTACCTGACCAGTGTCTCTGTGTCTGCACTGCAAGCCTGAGCAGGCTTTCTATTGTCCAGTATAACAGATTTTACTGCAGGTTTCATTAAAGTCTTTATCTGTGATTTTCCACACTTAAATATAATATAAATCAAGTATATCCTCTGAAAATAACTCTGTGAGTCATGACTGTCTACAATGGGTGTAACACCCGAGTCCCACTGTCTGTGATGTTTTCAGAGTTTTCAGCTTCAGTTTGTTTACATCGTCAGGACGGCCGGCTGACTCCTCCCCTTGTGTATAAAAGTAGTTTAATTGAGGGACTAGAGAAAAGAAGAATAACAATAAAAACGGCTCTGTTTTGATTTTGAAAACAATATGTGTTATCCTTAGTTAGGCGCTTAGCTGACATGATTGACCTGGGGCAAAGTGTAACGGTTTGTCAAGAGGTTTAAAACCCGCCTCAGCTCCAGCTCTCAGCCTGTCGTTAGGTCGACTGAAAGTTAGACTGAGACAGGATTTCCAGCATGGTGGCTGCAGTTTGTTTACATCACAGGGACGGCCGGCTGACTCCTCCCCTCGTGTATAAAAGTTGTTTAATTGAGGGACTAGAGAAAAGAAGAATAACATACTGTACTCACTGCTTAACTGTGTTTCTAGATCACACTCATTTCAGGTAAATTTACATGCAGTGTGAAGATACGAGCATAATAAAGATCGCTAGCATTAGCATGCTAACACAACAATGCAGCGCGAGTTGTTTTGGTTTCATGCTGGTGCTCAAGGGCGACACCTGCTGGATCAAAAAAATGCATATAAAACCTTTAACCTACTACGGCGCCCAATTTCAATGACCATCTTTTTGTCATGGCCAAACCAGTGTCTCTCTGCTTTGATCTATTTCAAAGCTTTTCCTGTAAAACCCCCTTTAGTGTAAAAACCAAAAAGGTTCATGATTCTGTTCGTAACATGATCCAGTTTTACCCCCTGCTATGGCGTTCATCTTTCTGCATGAAACAAGCCAAAAGAACTCTGTTATACTTTTGGGATACATCAAAAACATAACTGACTATCTCCACATCATAGCTAGCTGGTCCCAAAACGATTAGCACTTCCTGAGTACATGTTGCTGCTTGAACGCCTGACTGACCCACGTTTGAACTCCATGTCTCTGTTCTCCAGCGAGTTCAAAGTCAAACCCCTTTTCCTGTCCTGGTGCATGGATTCCCCCCAAGAGGGATTCACTTAGTCTCAGAACATGTGGTACCATGCGCAAACATCTCTTGTGTGATTAACATGCTAACGTGCTAACACTGACTGCTGGTGTGAAAAGGTTCCTCTATACCTTTTCACCTGCCCCCACATTCTTGTTTTACCTAAATAGGTTGATTGAAATAGGTTTCATGTTTATCATTGTTGGTTTTTATTCTGCTTTAGCTTCCCACTTTGAAATATCTTCATGCTCTTTTGCTGTTTCATCATTTACTTTTGTTGGTATTGTTGTTCTTTGGCTTCCCTTTCTCCTGCAATAGTTTGCCCCAATTAGGGTGGGGCCAAGAGAGGGATAAAAGTAGACTCGGCCGTAGTCTGGGTGGGAAAATGTTGGTTGTGGAACCTTGGTTTCTTCCTGTTTATGTAGTCTAGTTGCTTTTTAATAATCTACCTGGGACTCTTTTTTTTTTGCTCTTTTGTGCATTTTTGTTTAATAAATCCACCACTTTATTTTTCCGCCTTGCATGGTAATCTTTAAGTTCTGCAGTTGATGCAATTTATGCCACAGGTCACCAATATAACTTCAATCCAGGAGATCCAATTACTCCTGATTTGTCCAAGTTTTCTGGTGCATAACAGAAAAACTCAAAAACCCTGCAGGGATCTGTTGTTGATTTGGTTAAAGATGACAGTTACACTGCAGGTTTTGTGCACAGGCTGAACAAAAGGACAAAGTCATTTTTGTGTTTTTTACCAAAAGCATTGCAGCTCCTTTCGGTCGTTAGAAAAGAATGCAAGAGAAATATGAGCATATCTGAGACAGACATCTGAGACATTTTCCAGGAGACACAGAAAAATGAAAAATGCAGGCAGAAAAAAACACTTGGCAGCTTTTAAAAAATGAATCCTTTCCCTCCCTCCCCTCTCTCCCCTCTCGCTCCCTGTCCCTCTCTCTGGGCTTGGAAGCACTTGAATACAGAGTTCAGTGGATTGTAGCCGCTTGTGTGTAATGACTTCTGACAGCAGTGGAGACAAACTGAAGAGCACGTCTGTCTCTGCATGAGTATTTACAAAATCTACTCCCGGGAACCGCATTCCTATTCTGGAAACTCCATTATATGCAAGTCGCCATGAACAACCGCATCTACAGGATGCATATCCGGAGCTACCAGTTTGAAAATAAATGGAGGACAAGAAAAACTGGCCATCTTATTTCCCTCAGAACAACCCAAAGAGGCTTGCTACCAGAGTAAAGAATCAAAGTGATGTATTAGAGTAATTTAAGAGGTACAGTTTGGGGGAGAGCAGCAGCTGCTGGCTCCATCAAGAGCTGCTGGCTCAACTCAATCTGGCCGTTGTTCTTGTGTGGCGACAACCCAACGCTGATGGGATTTCTGCTATGCATTATGAAGTACTTCTTAAAAGTAAAGTGAAACGTGTGGGCAGGGTTTGTTCTTTCAAATGGGTCTTGTGCATCAGTGTGTGCCTCCTAAAGAGTGACAGAGCACCAACGTCTACCTCTGTGACGTTGGAAATCTGTCTCAAAACAGTAAAAAAAGCGCAATTGATATCAAAGTAGAGAGTCTCGTAAAGTGTCTCCTGAATCTAAGAGAAAATACAATCTCATAACAGCACAAAAAAAAAACAAGTTCAAACCAAGCAGCAACCTCCGGTCTTGAAAAATTTACATTCCCATTGGACTCTATTGGATCTGCAGAGTCCCTCTGCACCTTTAAGAAAAAGCTAAAGACCCAGCTCTTTCATGAATACCTACTAACTTAATGATGATGGGCTCCATATTATTGATGATGATTATGGTTGTGATGATGGTTTTTGTTTGATAACGACGACTTATAAGATGGTTTCTATACTGATTAGAGCTCTCAAGAACTGCCCTCAATGTTGTGCTTTGCCTCTGGTCACTTCCTGTCAGCACCTGTGTGTCCAATCAGACTCAAAGCTGATTGTTTGCTCTTACTGACATTGTTCCCTTTTTTCTAGATCCTTGCTTGTATTGTTCTTACTCTCTGATGTACGTCGCTTTGGATAAAAGCGTCTGCTAAGTGAATTGTCCAGCTCTCCAGCTCTCAGCCTGTCGTTAGGTCGACTGAAAGTTAGGCTGAGACAGGATTTCCAACATGGTGGCTGCAGTTTGTTTACATCGCCCGGACGGCCGGCTGACTCCTCCCCTCGTGTATAAAAGTTGTTTAATTGAGGGACTAGAGAAAAGAAGAATAACATACTGTACTCACTGCTTAACTGTGTTTCTAGATCACACTCATTTCAGGTAAATTTACATGCAGTGTGAAGATACGAGCATAATAAAGATCGCTAGCATTAGCATGCTAACACAACAATGCAGCGCGAGTTGTTTTGGTTTCATGCTGGTGCTCAAGGGCGACACCTGCTGGATCAAAAAAATGCATATAAAACCTTTAAAGTGTCATAAACGCTGACGTCATTTGGCACAGTGTTTTCCTGTCCTAACAGAAGCTGTAAAGAGGTGAAGAGCTGCTTTGTGACTTTTTCCATGTTTGGATCACATGACTGATTATATTACAAATATCAGAACTCAACCACGCCCAATTCAAACTGAATATTAAGAACTTTTAGAGTTATGTAAAAATAAACTTCTGACACTTTTTAGATGCTAGCTAATGCTAACTTTTGACCCTGAACGACTCAGTAAGAAGGTCACTGTGGGTTTAGGTTTCCATTGGCTGTTCAGTGTTGTTTTCGGCTTAAGCAGTCTGCTCTCATGTCAGATCTCTGAGTTAATGGAGACCCTCGAGCAGTTCACCATTTGGTCTTTCTCTAACCTCCTCTTTGATGTAGCCTCAGATTGAGTCTGCAGTCGTCCTGTTGCTCTGGTATGCCCCGCTGGATGACGTGGAGGGAGGGAGGAAAGGGAGGGAGGTTGTAAGTGTGGGTTGTTTGGCTAAGAAACTCCTCTGCTCTTGTCTTGACTCCTCTATAATCTCTCTAATTGGAATCAGGGGGGGAGGTTTCGAGGGGCCCCTGAGAGCTGCCAGATCTTTGTGGTCATGGTGTGGTGAAGTGACATGGGTCAGAAGAACAAAGTTGTCCGACTGAACGGGGGTAGTTTTAGTTTCTACACTTTCTTCTGTTGGCTTTAAGGCCCTTGTAGAACCATTAGATGTTTGTTTACGGGGGTTCTTCCTCTTTAAAGTCCTTTTCTTGCTAATGTGTTTGTTAGAAAATACGCTTAACAAAAGGGAAAGTGCTGGATCATTAGGATTTAAGATTACACAGAATGTTTTCCTTTTTTTCATTCTCCTCCAGTACTTTTTAGGAACAGTCTCCCATCATAACTTTTTTTTTTTTTTACCATCGGCTCGGTATGTTTCCTGCATGGTCAAAAAAAGTGTCCGACAGCAGCTCTGCATGTGTTTTAACAGCTGTTGTTTCTGACAGCGGAGAAGAAGAACCACAATCCAAGTGTTTACCTAAAAAAAAAGAAGATGGCGCCCGTTGATCCTCACCGTTCTTGTTGCAGGGGTGAGCTCTAATAAAAGAGTATTTTAAGTTTCTGGAATACAAAGTTTGCCGCAGATTTATTTAAAGCATGATGAACTATCCATAAAAGATTAGAAGACAAACAAACAGTACTGCAGAAAACAGCCCGATCTGTAAAGGTGTAGGATAAACTACAGCAGCATTTTTTAAATCTCTATTCCCCTGCATGTTAGTGCCATTTATACATAAGAGAGCGGGTTTTATTTTTGGTGTTTTTGTGTTCTACAATGTCATATCTGCTCGTGGCCACTGCAGCATGCTTAATTGAAGGTAATTAAGCCTGCCGTCAAGCTTGGCTGCTGATTGGTTGAAGAGTCCAGCACGACAAACAAGGTCACTTTGTTGTGTTTTTTTCTTCTCTCTGTTCTCTCTTCTGTTTTTTAGCAGACGTAGAGTCTGCTCTCCGTTATCTGGAACCTCACATTGGAATTGTTTAAAATCACAAGCTTTTCAGGTATTAAGACGTTCATTTTAGTATAGCCATATATGGTCGAGTGACGTGCCCCTGACTTCAGCATCATCTTTAGGATAAACACCGAGCCTTTGGGACGGTCTGACAGAACCGACTTAGCAAGACACTGTATCACATGTGTGCAGCTAATGTCATTCATGAACTACTTCAACTTAAGCCATCATATCGAGAGTCCTGAATCTTTCTTGTGTGAAGCATCTAAAAAATGAATGCAGAAAACAGACATTGCATTGATCGATTACCATCTGACGGCAAAGGTGTGTAGGCTAAACTATAACAGCATTTATCTTTATTTCCTTTGAAGAAAAGTCACTATTTGACATCAAAAAATAACTAAAGTTAAAATATCTTCAACACCTCCTAGCATGAAATTCTGATGTCTTCATTTTTTCCTTAAAGGAGCAATCAGTGAGATGTGTAGCGACTGAAATGATGAAGTGACCTTACTATATGATCAGACATTAAAGGCTTTATATGTGATTTTTTTGATCCAGCAGATGTCGCCCTTGAGCACCAGCATGAAACCAAAACAACTTGCGCTGCATTGTTGTGTTAGCATGCTAATGCTAGCTATCTTTATTCTGCTCGTATCTTCACACTGCATGTAAATTTACCTGAAATGAGCGTGATCTAGAAACACAGTTAAGCAGTGAGTACAGTATGTTATTCTTCTTTTCTCTAGTCCCTCAATTAAACAACTTTTATACACGAGGGGAGGAGTCAGCCGGCCGTCCGGGCGATGTAAACAAAGTGAAGATAGGACTCTGAAAACTCTGAAAACATCACAGACAGTGGGACTCGGGTGTTACACCCATTGTAGACAGTCATGACTCACAGAGTTATTTTCAGAGGATATACTTGATTTATATTATATTTAAGTGTGAAAAATCACAGATAAAGACTTTAAAGGTCCAATCAGTGAAATGATAAAGTGTCCTTACTATATGATCAGACATCAAGGAAACATGCTATGTTGAAGTGCTGGCTTCTCTGACAACAATGCAGCAGCCAGTATGTCCTCCTTCTGACGATAAACATATTGAGTCAACTTTTTTATAGCCTACTTAAAGATTCACGAAACATAAAAATGTTTAAGGTAATTTTTTAAACAGCAAATTGTGGATTTACTGAATTTCTCACAAAAACAAAAACAAATATGAGTCACAAAAACGTTCTCATTTCGACATCTATAGATAATCAGCTGGAAGTTACTGAGTGCATTCTGCAGAAAGTTTCCTCAAAACACCGAACAGCTTGCGTCACTGCCTGCGTGTGACGTCATAATCTCAACAGTTAATCGAGCCAATCAGAAGTGGTTCTCTTGCAGCAACCTAGTCAGTCCATCACCACAGACTTCATCACAAAGCTGCTGTTAGTCCGGGTGGATGCGGGGTGGCAGAGAAGCGACCGAAGAGCGACTTTCACGCTTGAAGGATCTATCGCGTTACTTTGGGAAGAGTTTGGGAAATAACTTCTTCCGTTTGTTTTTCCAGCACTTTTTTTTCGTCTTGTGTGTGCGTGCTGACCGACGGATCGGCTACGTAGAAGTAGCAGGGACTGAGTTGATCTGGGACTTCTGAATCCACATTGAGACTTAATATGATGGACTTGTTATGGGCATCATTGGTGACCTGCTTCTTACGTTGTGGCAGCTACAATCTAACATTATGACGTGACCAGTGAGTAACCCTGCAGAAGCCCTGATGAATTCTAACGTATTTCAGACTTATTCTTCCTGGAAATGGAAAATCGTGCCATATTGATGGAGCGAGTGGTGCTTTTGACATGCAGTGTGTTGATCCTGATCATCGGCTCATGCATCGGCTCTCCTAACCACAGTCGCCGGCCGGTCTGCTGGAAAGCAATCCTCAAGTGCCACGGGGAGCCGGAGTGCCATTACGCTTACGATCAATACCTCTACGCGTGCGCTTCCGTCATCACCGGGGAGCGCAAGAGGTGTCCCAGCCACTGCATCTCGTCTCTGATCCAGCTCAATTTAACCCAAAGCGGCCCGGACCTGGAGGAGTGCGACTGCGCCCTCGACCCGGTCTGCAGGAGCACCAAACAAGCCATCGAGCCGTGTCTGCCGCGCACCAGCACCATGGGCTGCACGGAGGCCCGGCGGCAGTGCGAGCAGGACTCGTCGTGCAGCTCCGCGATGAGGGATTACTTGTTTCAGTGCAGGAAACTTTTCGGGGGGGAAAAGTGCTCGGACGGGTGCCGGAGGGTGATCGCGAACATGCGCTCCATACCCAAAGCGCAGCAGCTGGACACGTGTGTGTGCGACGGCACGGACAGGAACATTTGTGAGTACGTGAAAGTCAGCATGAAGACTTTCTGCTCGGATTCCGCCGATAGGTTCGCGGGGAGCGGATTTTCAGACTCCGAGGAGGACTCTGAGGATGATTACATCGATCAGGAGGATGATCAATACGTGGAGAACTCGAGTGACTCCTTGCTTTGTCGGACTCTGCTCACCATCCTCACAACCAATTTGGTTTTTACGAGATTAATATGAAAGGTGATGCCTTCAAGTGCAGCTAGAGAGTCAGAAATCACACCAGAATCTGCCTTAAACTGAAATCTGGGGCTCTAAAGATAGTTTTCTTCTACTGATCTGCACATATTCCCCCTGTCAAGATGATCCTGTTAGGATAAAATCAATAGCACAAGTTGCCATGTGGTAATGTTTTCTAAAAAGAAATGGCTGTAATAAGTGCAGCTACACACCCTGCTGTCTTTAAAAATCAGCAGAAACCACATCACAATCTGTCTGAAACTAAAACTTGAGGCTATACATTGTAGTTATCTTCCACTGATCTGCACACATCCTCTGATAAAAGTGTTAAAATCATGAGTTTATGTTGCTAATGAGTTATATTTTGGCACAGCTAGAAGCTCGATTGTCTTAAAAATCTGCAGAAATTACATCAAAATGTGTCCTGAAGCAACATTTTCCACCTGTGAGATCCATTTTTCTTGCTATAGATCTGCACAAATGTTCATGTTAAGCACATTGATATTCAGATTTGAGGATCTAATTGTTGCATAGAAGTCATATATTATTACACATTCCAAATTTTAGCCAGAAAATGCTGAAGGGGCCTATTTGTGTTGTATATCCCAGTTTATATAAAGTTAAATTGTACAGTATATTGTAAAAAAAAAGTGTTTTTTGTATAAATATTTGTTTATGAGAGACGAGTTTTGCACTGTACCAGAAGGTGAGCCACCCTTTTTTTTTTCTTTTTTTACTGCCGTAAGACCACAGAGGAGTAGGAAAATGTTCAAAGTGCCTAAAAACGTGTGGTTTTTTATTCCCCGCGTCATGTGACCATATCAGAGGCATGCTGTGAAAGCAGAGCAGTTTTCTCCTCGCCAGCTGTACACAGACCTCCTCCACAAGCCCGTCATTAAAAACCAAAAGTTGTTGCAAGCCTCTGAAATGTGTCTAAATGTCAGAGGAGGAAAAAATAATGCCAGAGAAACGAGAGGGGACCCACTTGACCTTGTCAACATGGACGTTTGTGTAAAGTATGAAGTGTTGATTCTTGGAAACTGTTCAAACAGACGACAGATGAGAGGTGAACTCAGTTTGTTTATCTCCCCCCCTCCCCCCCCCCCTCCAATGTGTTTAAAGTCTTCACTGTGATGACACACTGACAAAAAAAAAAGATAGAAAAAAATGGCCGCCTGTTCTGGTGAGCGGAGATATTAAGTGCCCGTAATGAACACACACACACACACACACACACACACACACACACACACACACACACACACACACACACTCCTCTGAATGTACATGTACATCAAATAAATAAGAAGTTTAAATGATTATCTGGAAGTTTGTGTGGCTCTGTCAAAGTCTTTTCAGTGTGAAAGATGTTTGCGTCACATATTGTTTGAAGAGGAGCTTCGAACTCTCGGTTAATATTCAGGTATGTGCATCTTACTAAAGGCAGGGTCGGTCATTTTCCCCCAGATTCACTTTTTAAGATTTTGGTTGAAATTGTTTTTTTAGGTCCTGACAGAAATTAATAACTCATGTTCTCTGAAAAAGAGACAAAGAAAATCTGTCATCTGTATCAGTTTGTAAGTCTGTAAAAACTTCAACCAATGTCTGCCACGAGGTACCAATCTGACGAACCAATCAGACGCCTCCCTGCTCGCTCTCTACCTCTTACGCAATTGTCTAATTGTTGGGCAAAAAATACACAAATATAATAATTTTTCAACACATGAACTGATTTCCTGCGTTTGATGAATAATTTACATGATTTTTAAAAATCTTTTTAAAGATTAATTTGGGTTTGCCTTTATTTATTCCATGTTTATTTGTATAGGGACAAGTTTGGAGTAAGTTAACTCCAGCATTTGTAGCCTAAGCTAGTTAGTGATACATGTTACTGGATGGGCTTTTAAAATACACAAAACTCAACAACAGATCCACATAAACAGAACCAAACAATCAAAGACAGAACAGTTTACTGGATTTTCTTTCGCTGAGGTGTCAAGAACTACGGAGGCCCGATGTGGACAAACATCCAAACAGTTTCCTTAACTGCGTTATTTGGAGATAAAAGAGTCATTTCCACTTGTTCTCTCAAGATCTCGACTTATGTACGTAATTATCTCGGGATAACGCTGATTTAAAGAGACAGGTTCATTTATCGAGATCTCTAGAAAACTACCAGAATGAACTGGTAATCCCGGGGAAACCGAGTAAACATCCAAAATGTACTTGGTACTTTGCAAAACGGGTAAAATTAAATGTTTGGATGCATGTCTTCTCTGGGCTTCCGTCAAAAAACAAATCTTATTTAAGGTCTTACTTTACACTGAATGCTGCGTACATGTGTCAGTTTACAAGCTCATGAGTCAGTCAGCTCTCTCATGCACTCACAGAAAAGCCAAGTGTCTCCTCCTGCACTTGTGATAATGGGTCTTGAATCCATTGATGGCAGCCATGTTGCTTTTCAGGGCAGTGGGGGGGGGGGGGGGGGGGGAAAGAGATGGGCCCTCCAGCCCATTGATTGGAGGAGAAGTCGAGTGGCACCTCTATTATGGAGATCCCAAAACACACAATGGTGCAGCGGTACAATGTGGGGGCACTTCATTCACTCTTTTTTTCTCCCTGGCTGTCACCTCTTTTCAGGGGGAGTGGGGGGAGGCGAGGAGGAGACGGCTATCTGAGAGGAGGACGGAGGAGTTATGTGTGTGAACGCTCAGCTTTTTATTGCTCGGTTTTAAGTCCTGCTGGGAGTCTGTCTGCAGATACATTTTTATGTGCAGGTCGATGCCTAGTGGTTCTTTTCATCGTAATTTTGCAACCCTCTAATCCGATAAAATCACGAGCCAACATCAAGCTTTAAACAGTCTTAAAAAAACAGAAATCATAAATCCCACAATGCCTCTGTGATTGTTAAAAAAAAAAAACCAAACAAAGCAATGTGGTGAACCACTTCTGGGCTTTTGTTATGAGAAGCAAAAAGCCTGTCACTGTCACTTTAAGAGAGACCGGCCCCCGCTGCAGCCATTAATAATTGTAATGCCTTTTTATTATTGTTGGGGATAATGAAAGGATGAGGATCATATGGGGGCCCCGAGACTCTACTTCGCCCCTGAAATGTTTTCAATTAACTTTTGGCACCATGAGGAAAATAGGAATGTTGTGTTTTTTTTTCCCATGCTGAATCGGAAAAGAGGCGACTCTGTCTTTTGGTGCGGGGGGACCAGAACCTCATTAAAATTGCCTCATCATAACTCAAAGTGTGCTCTTGGCCCGACCTCCCCGCTTCCCCCGCCCCTGAACCCCCTCCGTCCTCTAGGTTACACTTTTTTAAAAAACACGCACTATGGGATAAAACTCATTTTTGTTGGTTTTACTCACTTTGTTAATGTTCCTCAGTCATGAATTTACTTATTCTCCACTTTGTAGGTACATGGTTCTCTCTCTGTGTGTAATGTTTGTAGTGCCCATTATTCCCCTGAATGCATCATGAATTTATGGCTCCTGTTGAATAAACATTTAAATCACAACATAACCTTTTCTGCAAGATCAGCACGTTTTAAAAACTGCTCTGTCTCCTCCTCCTCCTCCGACCGAGCCTGTTTTGAAACTTTCAATCCTGCAATAAAACATATTTCTTCTTAAGGTCAATTCATGTGACATACGAGTAAAAATGGAGTAAATAAAAAAGTTTAGAACAGACAGAAGAGGGGAAAACCAAGTGTCAAAGATAAGTCTTTTTACATTAGAGACCTGATCGAAATGGAAAGATCTTTGAGTGAAATGAAAAAGTAAAAAGTGCAAATCTCAGCCTTCATTTCTTCCTTTTTCAAACTGCGTCAAAGCTGAGTGAGGCGTCTCTCTTACAGATACCACAGCAGCAAAATAAGACTAATTTTCTGATACATTTGGTAGATCTATAGCTGATATATGGTATTCTACAATTCACATAGCAGACTCTTTTATCCAAAGTGACGTACATCAGAGAGTAAGAACAACACAAGCAAGGATCTAGAAAAAAGGGAACAATGTCAGTAAGAGCAAACGATCAGCTTTGAGTCTGATTGGACACACAGGTGCTGACAGGAAGTGACCAGAGGCAAAGCACAACATTGAGGGCAGTTCTTGAGAGCTCTAATCAGTATAGAAACCATCTTATAAGTCGTCGTTATCAAACAAAAACCATCGTCATTACCATCATCATCATCAATAATATGGAGACCATCATCATTAAGTTAGTAGGTATTCATGAAAGAGCTGGGTCTTTAGCTTTTTCTTAAAGGTGCAGAGGGACTCTGCAGATCACATGGAGTTTGGAAGTTCATTCCACCACCGGGGGGCGACATCTTAGCTTTAGATCTCTTTGTCTATGCTCGTCCAAGTTGCTAAAAAACAAGTTGTTTGGTCCTTTGTCTCTCGGTGTGATCTACTGTATTTGTCGTCCCCAAGTTGATGCGTGTTGTGGTGTGTGTGATGAGTCACCCGTGCACCTCGTGTTTATTGTCATGTGTTTTCATATTCAACCCCATTATATACAGCCGGCTTTTTGTAAGTGTTTTTTATGTAAATGATGAAGACTTAAACAAATTCCCCCTCCAGGTGTCCCCGTCGTCGCCCATGTGAGTGTTGAAGTCCCCCAGTAGAACTACAGAGTCCCCAGGAGGAACCGCTTCCAGGACCCCCACCCAGAGACTCCAAGAAGGCTGTGTACCCCCAACTGCTGTTAGGTGCAAATGCACATACAACAGTCAGAGACTTCCTGTCCACAACCTGAAGTCGCAGAGAGGTGACCCTCTCCAGGAGTTTGGTTTCCAGAACCGACGCTTCACCACGGTCAGTGTTTTTTTACTCAGCATGAGTCGGGAAGACTTCAGATTCCCTCCCCCTTTCCTGTCTGTTAGAATACCACTCCAGTGTTTATCTCATAAGTTCAAAAGAAGTAAAACCCGATTGCATCCTTCCCAAAATATCTCTTGCATCTTCTCCCTCTTCATCACAGACTTCTTCTGAGTTCAGGACTTTTTTGCTTTTCTTTGCTACTTTTCCATCCGGGCCTGAGTTAGTATACCTCATCACTTTGTAATACGACACACGCACTGGTTTTACATGAAGCATTCTTTAGTTTACAAGTGTCTCAAGGTCAGCACGATGGAGAACAAACACAGAGAACATGACTGAAGCTCCACTGACTTTGTGGATTATTTTGAGTCGTTTTGGTCTGGTAGAAACTCCTGGATTTCCTAATTATGCAAAGTATTGATCGAGGGTGATCATTAGTCTCCATTTGACTGGGACCATCAAGTTTTTAAGATCCATGTCCCGAGTCCCCACAAACATCTATAAAACACTAACATGTCCCGGTTTTGCACAGACCCTGTCCCGGTTTAAACCCATTGAAATACACCATGTAGCTGACAACACTGATTTCTCTGTAAACATGTCAATCAGTGTTGTTGCCATGGCTGCTGCTGTTTTAACCAATAGAAAAACATCACTCATACACCACAAGTCAAAGTTCAATGTGTCAATCCATCTCAGGGTCATCAGCTGTTGCTTAGCTAGCCTATAGATCATCCTAACCTAAGAGGACCAGGGCAGGTATAGGTGAGGTGTCATACTGAACAGGAAGTCAGCGTTTTCCAAAGAGCTCCAGGAGAGCGACAGCTTCCTTCAAAAATGTACCAGCCAATGAATACCCTCAATTTTGCGAACACTGCAAGTGTCAATTTTCAGTTTGCATACAAAGCAGAATTAAAACAAACAGGGTCCTGTACCTCGTGCATGAGCGACCGTACCACACCAGGGCCAAGGAAGTCACTCACACTAGTCAAACAAAAACTGGACTTTGGGGATCCAGACAAAACTTGACTAAACTTTGGATGTACTGAATCCAGCAAAGACATTTCCATTTCGTTGAACGTGTCCCGGGATGCCTCGAGGTGTTACTCTTCAGTTTTTCAACCCAAAATAAACAAACCTTAGCAAAAGCAAAGCGGAGTAGTAAAACCCCGGTGACCCGCAGTAATTGGAGGTTTAGGGGGGGTGGACTTGAGGAAGGCAGCACCCTGAGCTTTTAGAGAGAGAGGTGGGAAAGGTGGAGGAGGGGTTGATTTATGATTGAGGGTTCATGGGGGGGGGGGGGGGGGGGGGGGGGGGGCTGTGCTGGGGTGAATGTCAGGGGATTTGGAGCCCTCCCTGAATAATGATGCAAAGAAGGAATATTTAATCCACCAATCGGATCGCCTCTCTCGGCCATGGCTGGGTAGGAATTGTCCCCCCGGTTACCTCCCCCTGATCCCTCCTTCAGCTCCGGCCCGGGGAGCAGGGGTGTGAAGTTAGAAGGCCCAGGAGGAGGAGGAGGTTGGGGGGGGGGGGACACAAAACATAGCTGACAAGGGGCATAACTTCATTTCCACGGTGCTGGGACAGCTGTGTGGAGTAATCTGCCGTGGCAGCCCCTTAAAACTTCAATGCCTTTAGTGACCCCGGGGAAGTGGGGAGGGGGCAAACTCCAACTGTGTCGAGGCGTTTAGGAGTGCGAGGGGGGGGCTCCTTTCACACCCTCCAAAGGCTTTTGTTGTAAAAAAATATCCCTTACCTCTTTTTTCACTGAATGCAAGGACTATATGTTTATGAGAGGAGACCACAATGGGCCTTATCGGAGACCGAGAATTCATTTTCTAGCTCGTGAAAAACAAAGCGCCAAGTCTTCAGATTTTAAAGAGAAAATAAAGTGACAACTTTCTCTTTTTTTTCTTACCTGATGAACCTCTAAAATAAATATCTAGATTTTTTTAATGGCTGAGAGAGGCTGAAATGTTTGACTCATGATTCAAAATGAGAATTTTGCAACTAAACTCTGCAAGATATCTGTAAAAAGTTTGTTGTCAAATATTGTTTGTGTCTCTTTTTTTTAATATCCTTTTTTTTTCAATCTTGACTGAGTTTTTCTGATCATAAGCTCTAAAGGTGAGGGCAGCTCATGGGCTCAGCAGGTTCAAGCTTAATAAAATGTGTCTGTTCAAATCAAAAGAAGAAGAAAAATCTGAAATGAATTGCAGATGTTTCCTCCCCCTGCAGAGGATTTGATTTGAAATCCAGCCTTTAAGATGCCGGTGTTAAACATTTCTCAAAGTGATTTCATTGAAATTAAATATTCAAGTTGTTCTTCAGTTTATAGTTTGAGCAAACATAAGTACAAAAAAAGGTAGGGGGCAGTCTATCGGTGCAGAGGGGTTCATTATTTGGTGCTAACTGTTCTGTTGAAGGCTGAAGGAAGAACAAAACATTTTAGCCTAAGATAATGGCCCGAGGCTGGGTCGCTGTCCGCGCTGAATGGGGTCTCCCTGGAGCTCAATAAGGTCCCAAACTTTTACTCCATTATGCTGACAACCTAAAGGCCAGGGGGTCCCACCCCCAGTGGTTACCTCTCAAGTATGCATTCATCACCCCCACTGCACACACACACACACACACACACACACACACACACACACACACACACACACACACAGACACACACACACACACACACACACACACACACACACACACACACAGACACACACACACACACACACACACACACACACACACACACACACAGACACACACACACACACACACACACAGACACACACACAGACACACACACACACACAGACACACACACACACACACACACACACACACAGACACACACACAGACACACACACACACACACACAGACACACAGACACACACACACACAGACACACAGACACACAGACACACACACACACACACACACACACACAGACACACACAGACACACACACACACACACACACACACACACACACAGACACACACACACACAGATACGTGCACACACACACACACACACACACACACAGACACACACACACACACACACACACACAGACACACACACACACACACACAGACACACACACACAGACACACACACACACACACACACACACAGACACACACACACACAGATACGTGCACACACACACACACACACACACACACACAGATACGTGCACACACACACACACACACAGATACGTGCACACACACACACACACACACACACACACAGACACACACACACACACACACAGACACACAGACACACACACACACACACACACACACACACACACACAGACACACACAGACACACACACACACACACACACACACACACACACAGACACACACACACAGATACGTGCACACACACGCACAGACACACACACACACACACACACACACACACACACACACAGACACACACACACACAGATACGTGCACACACACGCACACACACACACACATACGTGCACACACGCACACACACACACACACACACAAAACAAACATACACACATAATAATCTGAGGGATCTATGGGAGGTAATATTTTCTGAAGATTTACTGAGAGGAGGTAGAAGTAGTAAATGTGATGTGCTGATGTGTTAAAATAGAACTTTTGAATGAATGCTGTGACACTTTCTAAAGAACTCTGTTCCAATCGCACCTCGCGCACACACATCCTGTTTATCAGAGGCCTCTGCGTGACCTTCTGCTTTTACAGGATGACCACGACATGACCTTCTGCTTTTATAGGACGACCGCTACATGACCTTCTGCTTTACTTTGAATTAAGTTTCAGGAAATGTCTCAACTTTGTTTACTGCCAAACTTTTAATCTGTCCTACAACCAGGCAACCTCTGGTGTGAAAAACTGAGGCAGATGCAGAAGTGCAAAATCCTGCAGTACGTCGAGTGTCCACTAGAGGCAGGCTCCAAGAGCCCGGACGTCACATACACATGACTGGCAAAGAAGCTGTTTTTTACAGCATAAATTAACACGTTTACAGCCTGGTACAAAAAAAACCAAACAGGTCTGATTGGTTATTGTCTGAAAGTTAGACTGAGACAGAATTTCCAAGATGGCGGCTGCTGCAGATGAGCCTCCAGCGCCCCCTGCAGGAACAGATGGGTACTGTTTGCTCCTTCTTGCAAGAATAAAGAACACAGAAAGACAAATCATTACTCGAGAAGATTCACATTCACCTGGGATTTAATCAATATTTTCATCCACTACAGTGAGACCAGAGGGGCTTGAGCGGCTCAGGTCATTTTAAATTAAATTCAGAAGGTCCTACATTAAACCCAGAACTCTTAATGTCATGGTTAATCAGTGTGTTTTATAGCCCACTGATTTCTCATCAGAAAAAAATCTCCCTTAAAAAAAAAGTTATGAATGTGTCATAAGCAAATTTCCCCTTTCACAGGTCTGTGCACATTCTTAATTATTGTGCAAGGCGGCTGCAGCAGCACAATCACTGGTACTGTTTGTTTAACTGGGCCTCCGGCACGAGGATCTCCACTCATGCCTGCAGTGTTGGCGCTAAACGATGGAGTTTAAATCCATGAGCAAACATGGAAATAAAAAGGCTTTAAGCTGAAGCGTACGCCCAAGTTTGGGAGCAAATGGTCCAAGAGATAGACACAGTTAATCCATCGATACTGAATTTTTCTAATTGATTTGCAACATTCAAGCGAGGACAGTTTAGCACACATGGACATTATTATACCTATATTGCAGTTGTCAGGTTGCAGCCTTCGCTTTTACAGCCAGCCTCAAGTGGACACTCGAGGAACTGCAGTTTGTTTTGCACTTTTTTCATTAGTAGTAATCATTTCTTTCGATCTCAAGAAAAAACTAAAACATTTTGACCGAAAAGGTGTAGGCTGAAGCTTTAGCTTATTACACCTACCCTTGTTACAAATCTTATTATTTAAGACACTACTAGTAAAACAAAACATATCAGAACAAAATTTGTTCCAAGAATTTCTTTCAAAACAAAACAAATGAAACAAACAAAAAACAAAACAGAAGTCAGACCCACAAAAAAGAATCAAACCGACCTTTTATATTTGTTAAACACCATTTTCTTAAACAAAAATTTAAATCTGGAAAGTGAACTACACTTCTGCATTAACTTAATTTGTCTACATTGTATTTGGTGTAATGGTTCCCCCTTAATTTATATAATCACTGGTATTAAAGGTCGCCTACTAATGGAGAATAATGTCTGATAAAAAGTTGAAAATGGCGCTGGTGTTGTCAGCTTTTGGTCTTTTAGTGGAAAAAGAAAAGAGGCGGAAGAGACAAATAAGGAGAAACCGCACTAATGGGTGAAAGCATGAATACTACAGCTGCATGTGTCTAGAGCTGGAGATGAATGAAACCTCCCAACAGCCAATCAGAGCGATCCCTCTCACCGACCATAGCGACGGAGCTGGACGCATCGCAAAAACTAGGGCAACGACGACTCACCAACTGTCCAACTAGGACTGACAGCCGATGATCTCCTTGGTCTTGTCTCTTACGACAGCGCAGTTGCACTCAGAAACCATCAGCAGGCGCCAAATCACACCAAACCAAATTTGACTTACTGTTGCTTTAAGTAGATGCTTACATCTCTCTTTCCACCGGCTCCTCCCTCACATCCCACTATGGTCAAAAAAAAAAATCAATGACAGAAAAAAATGCAAAACTTCAAAACGGAATTCCATGAATCGCTGGATAACGTCCAAGTGGCTCACTTTCAAAAACACAGCATGGTTTCTGCATCGGTATGTAGATTTAGAAAATGCAGAACATCCTTAACCACTCCATTAAAAAAAAATATGTGAGTCCCTCAGCTTGTTACATGAAATATAAGACAGGGTCGGCAGCGGCTACTCGTGCAAGCAGCAGAACGTTTGTTATAAACCACAGAAGAATAAATGATGATTATTTGCATTTGGATAACTCCCTCATATTTTAACCGGGACTCATGCACAATTCTTTCTGAGCAGATAAAAGTACAATATGAGATGTGAGAGTTTCATCTATTATTTGCGTTGGCATTACAGCCCGTCTCCAGTATGAAGACAAACACCGTGTAACGGTTCTTCTTCTTTTGTTTTCAGTCTCGTCTGCAAAAACATGAGATCCAAATTTACTGAAGAGCCTTTCACAAAAAAAAAAAAAAACGCTGCAACCGTCCAACACCTTCAACCCTCCTGTGTGTGTGTGTGTGTGTGTGTGTGTGTGTGTGTGTGTGTGTGTGTGTGTGTGTCTCTCCGTCCTGCTCGGGCTCATCTGGTTCTCGTTAGCTCAGCGCGGCCAGCTGGAATGTGTTTGTGCTTTTAAAAATGAGTTATTTGCCCATTAATACATACTTCAGCCTGACACTATTTTAAGAGTGGAAAAACACAGGGTTGTTTTTGGTCGGAGAGCCAAAGTTCTTTTGGATCTAAATATAAGTCTGATTAATGATTAAGCTGAACATGCTCTTCTGTGTGTCCGGGGTGCAGTAGGCTGCAACAGAGCGCGGACGTCTGAGGAAGAAATGATGGAAGAAACTTCATTATTTTTATCAAAGGGCAGCAACAAAGACAGAATAGAGAGAACTTACAAGTTGTGCTTTCAACAGACGCAAAACCCAATAATTTGGGGTCGCGGGGCTGCATGAGTAAACACAAACCTCTGACTTTTTTAAACCAGACTTTACCTGGAATTTTTACAGCCAGCCCCCCTGGTGAAATATTCTGCCTTAAAGGCTTTATATGTGATTTTTTGATCCAGCAGATGTCGCCCTTGAGCACCAGCATGAAACCAAAACAACTCGCGCTGCATTGTTGTGTTAGCATGCTAATGCTAGAGATCTTTATTATGCTCGTATCTTCACACTGCATGTAAATTTACCTGAAATGAGCGTGATCTAGAAACACAGTTAAGCAGTGAGTACAGTATGTTATTCTTCTTTTCTCTAGTCCCTCAATTAAACAACTTTTATACACGAGGGGAGGAGTCAGCCGGCCGTCCCAACGATGTTATTTTCAGAGGAGATACTTGATTTATATTACATGTACAGTAAGTGTGAAAAACGGCTAAGAGCTCAAACTTCAAGAAGCAGCGGCGTTATTTACTTATAAAAGAAAGTGTGCAGAATACAGGGGGAGGACTTTGACTTCAAATCTTTATTCAAATTATTATAAATAATATAAAGATCAAGACTTTTACGATGGGGTAATTAAAATTACTTCCAGTCAAAATATGTGTACATATTTACATTTCACAATCACAAAAATAAAAATGAAGAAAAACTATCTTCACTTAAAAAATAGAAATGTATGACCTGCATTACTCATTACCAACCTGCAGGGGGCGCTGTAAAAACACAGTAGGTTTCAGGTTGTGTGTGTAAATGGAAATAGTTGTGTGGTTTATTTTCTGTTTAGCAGTATTCATCACTTCTGGTGTCTCCTCTGCACGCAGCTCCAGGCACCCCGTCTGAGTTACAGGTGCGTGTCCGCGTGCGTACCCCTCCACTACAGTTGGACCAGTAGGACCAGCATGACCAGTTACCTTCCTGATTGACTGCGGGTCTTGGAGCTGCAAAGCCAAAAATGAAGAAAAAAAATTACTTATAAAATCGACATATTTCAGTAAAGATTTGTCTCAGTTTTTCGTCTCACCTGGTGGGTTAGCTTTATCGCCCTTGAAGTTCTGGCAGCCCAAACCCTCAAACAGGTGAGGACACAGGCACATACACTTTCCGTCCAGCAGAGTCAGAGAACCGCCGTTATGACAAGGCTTACACTTGCACACGTTGTACTCGGCCACGTAGTCTGCCGTGGCCCGCCTCAGGTTGGCTATCCTGGAGTTAGCGCCTGGAATATCAGGAACTAAATTATAGATGGGCTCAGGCTGTGGAAAGAAACACACAAGGAAATATTTAGGTATTGGCTTTGATTCCAAAACTTTTTTTTTTTGGGGGGGTGTGTGGATGGATTTCTCTAAAACCATTAAATGTCAACCTATCTTATGACAATAAGGAAAAAGCAAAGGGATAAGAGCTTATTGAATCCTGGTTCAAAGTCCTGAAATCTTCACCCTGAATTGTTTCTAACAGACCCCGAGTAAATTTTCCGCTTGAAGTCGGGGTGATCTGATGTGAGAACTCAGCAAGAAATATAAGGAAAAGTCACCGCAACTGTGTGGGAGGAGCAGGTGATGTTTGTATCCTGCGACCAGCAAACGGCCACATAGAGTATGAGCGATCCGTCGCAGATCAATTAAATTGCTTCATTTTGCTTTCTGTCCGCCATCATGTTCTTCTTCAGTCTTTTGTTGGTATTGTCATTGTCAAACTACACAGATAGATAGATGATAGACATCATATTCTCAACGAGCAATTTAAGGAGATTTCAGGGTCTGCCTGAAGTTTCTAGAAAATGTCACATGTGAAAACAGCTTTAGTTATCAGTGCTAAATATTCTGCCCAACCAGTGAGTTCATCTTGGGCCACTTCTCTGGAAAAGTGTAAATATTGACCCACTGGTGACGCCAGATGAAAAGTCCTGGAATCAACAAGAGATCCATTCTCTTGATATCAGGATTGTTTGTATTAAAAATGATAGAAATCCATCCAACAGTTGAGATTATTGCAGCCTGGATCGAGGTGTCAGTCTGCACCAGTCCACAGTCTGGACTTTTCCATGAGGCTAAAATCGCTAAGCTATCAGTCCTACCTCACTGTTGATCAGTGCGGGGGCCTCAGCGATGGTCCGGGCCCAATTTTGATACGTAGCGATGTCCATGACGCCTTCCTTGTTCAATTTCGCCCTCATAGCAACGGCACTTTCCAGAGTTCCTCCTTTAACTGATGTCATCACTTTATCCACCACTGCTTTGCCGAAAACTTCACCTGAGTGGCAAAAAAGAGAACAACTCAAAGAGACAGCTGGAACATTAACTTAAAGCTCGGTCACAGTATGTGTACATAATGCCAGAAGAAGAAAAAAAGAGGGGGCTTGTTTAAGAGTTAAGATTCAGGATTTTTTCTTTTTAGCGTAAAAATGTGTCTTCTTCGACAGTACTGCGGCTGAGAGAGCATCGCAGGTAGTTTACATGCTGGCTGGAAAGTGCAAACCTAAAAATGTATTTTTAAGAAACACTTTTCTAAAGCTTGAGACAATTTTTCATTTTGGAAAACATTTTAACATTTTATTCAACAAAATGACAAGATGTGAAACACTTTTACGAGTGCCGAGACAAATTTACAAATCAGTAGAATCTTGCCAGAATGGGAATGTATACCAATATCAGAAGCGACCTGGAAGCGACCGAGTAAGCTGTCGATTAGTTTATTTTTGGAGTAAAGACCGTGCAAAATGTGTTATACGGAGTATATGTTGACTGGATGATGTTTTGAACCCATAAGCACTGAAGTAATCAAAAATCAAAGCTCCAGAAGCTTTAATAGCTCAATAAAAAGGAATTGTAGTGTTCTCGTTAACAAGTAGAAATCAGTATCATTAACAAGTGATGGGAGTGAACAACTCTTTAAACTAGCAGTGTAATAAATCTCATGTGTTTCTTGAGAGGGGTTGGAATTTCATCTCTTTTCTTTGAGGAAACAAGTACATTGACTGTAGGTTTCCAAATTTCCAGATATATTCTAAACCCAAATTAGACAGTTAGCGCACAGTCTTTCCGTCAAAAGAAATGAATTGACCATTCACTCAATCACTTCGGCCATTTGGTACATTCCCTTTGCGGCAAGATTCTGTTGTTTTTAAATTTATTTGGGGTCGGGTGTGTTCTGCCCGTTGTAAATTTGTCTCAAGCTTTGCAAAATGGTTTCACACGTTCAAATTTTTGGTTAGCCTTTTCCGGCCACTCCTGACCAGCATTTGGTGTCACAACACTATATTGCAATGTAACATCTCAGAGTGGGACACAAATCATACACTGTGTGAAGGTACAATGACGGTGCAGCTCTTTTTGCCGCGGTTCCAGAACATAAAATGGGGTACAGAGATTAAAAAATTTACCATTTTGTCCTGCCTCTTCTAGAGTCATAAATATTGGAAGGAATACAAATCTCACTTCATAGGTCACCTATCCCCCCCCCCCCCGTCTGTATTCTTCCCAGAGCTTCAGTAGAATGATAATTTATCTTAGAATTAGGAAGCTAAATAGAAAAGCATACCTTCTACTTTTGATTTTACGTCATCACAGCCGTCCCGTGACAGCTTTCCTTGCCCATCAGATAACTCCGTGCCTGCGAAGTCCACCGTGATGCCTAATTTGACGCATTCTTGAATCTTTCGCTCTGTCAGATCTGCAAGAATCGTAAAGCTTGGAGGATGAGTTTTCCAACATTTTAAAAAAAAATCTTATTCAATAAATGACCCAAAAACAAAACGCATACTTTTTGCCTTGATGCTGTCCTGGTTGAGAACGTAGATGAACTCGTACTCGCCGCCGGACTTCCCGTTTTTGGTGTAGTGGGTCCCATAGTCCTCCAGAAAAGCAAAATAAATACCCTTTTCGTACTGCAAAGGCAAAGACCTGACATGCTGCACGAACTCCTCGGCCACTTGGAGCTGATGCGAGCGCATTCTGTAGGTGCTTAGCTGTACGTTTCCTTTTACCCGCAAAAAACTATTGTTCTACATTTACAAGGGAGAAGAAGCAAAAAATAGCGTCACAAATTTGTCTTTTTTTTTGTTTGGTTAATCTTGCAATGTGTGCTTTGAAGGACTCATAAGTCACATGGTGAATTCTTCAGCTCTGACTGAAGTGTACCTTGATGTTGGAGTACTCGGAGACCGTCTTAATCATTGTCTTCTTCTCGTATTGACCACCTAAATTCACACCCAGAGAAACATTAGACAGAGACGGCTCGCTCGGGTTGAATTTGAAGGAAAGTCCCGCATCGACTTTAATAGTCATCTCTCTCAGCAATTCCCTCAGGAGGCTGTGTGTGTCTTCGTAGATTTCTCTAGAGATGGTTTCCTCCACCCGAGTCTGGAAAGGCAGTGGAAGGTAATCGAATTTGTTTCACAAATGCACACACAGTGAATGCATCATTAGGATGAAATAGGTTGAGGTAATTCTGGCTGACCTCATAGTTTAGCACACCGACGTTCCAGGGAAGCCTGTCGTCTCGCCCGGTGTTTGGATTCCTCACTCGATCACACCTCCCGTTGAAGTAATCATTGTTGAAGGGGTTCATTCGAGGATCTGCACCCAAGATGTTGATTCTGGTGAACAGAGAGGGACCACTTTTAAAGGGCACATATTCTCCTCCTCTTCAACCAGTTTCAATAAGTCTCAGAGTTCTCCAAAACATGTGTGTGAAGTTTCTTGTTCTAAATCCACTCTGATCCTGTATTTGATCATGTCTATAAACCCCTCTATTTCAGCCCTGTTCAGAACAGGCCGTTTCTGTGTCTGTACCTTTAAATATGTAAATGAGCGGTGTCTGACCACGCCCCCCTCTCTGGAAGGGCTTTGGGTGGCTCAGGCTTTCTCACTTAATGCCCGATTCCGATCGGGCAAGGGTTCAGATCTTTATTCTTTACAGCTACAGCTGTATGGCTAGCTCAATTCTCCATGGCGAGTTTCAGCTTCTCCGCTCCTGCTCTCTCACCACAGAAACACTTTTGTACCTGCAGCTATAGTACTGCTTAACAAAGCTAGCACAACATGATACACTTTAACCATGCCAGGATATTTTGAACTTTTGAGTGGGTGTCTGTGTAAGGACTTTGCCTAGCCTGATTCAATTGAGGATGTTTGTTTTAGTGTATTCAGTCTGCTCTTTTTAACCTTGAATTTGCATTATGTGTACTTTGTATCTTTGGAACTCTGAATCTCTTGTCTGCACCAATACCAGGTACCAATAAAGAAACCTTGAACCTTGAATATGAAGGTTTAAAGAGAAGTGTGCTAGAGCAGTTCGATTAGACGATTTACCATCCACTTGTTACTCTTGTGAAATATGAAGTTAGAGCGTGGAGATGGATAGCTTAGCTTAGCATAAGGCTTGAAATCAAGGGGAAAACATAATTATTCTTTGACATTGATAACTCAGTATCAGTGGTGCTTGTAGGTGGATTATTTAAACCCTACAACAGAGGGAGCTTGGCTGTTTCCCCATTATTTTTCCTGTCAATACGTAGTCCCGCCCCTCTGTGCTGTGATTGGCTGTAAAAGCAGAACAGTCAGATCTGCAAACCCTTTGATCGCTGTCCAATGGGAGATTATAAATCAAACAAAGCAAGTCCCGCTGTAAGTGCTTTCCAAAGTCAGTTAATGCCTCTTTTTTTTACTTTCATATTACAGAACGTCTGCTGTTTGATTTCCAAATAAATTATACAGATATTCACGCTTACCCATATCCTGCTGTTCTGCCTTGCTCATTGCTCTCCAGATCTCCTGATTGACATGGTTTACGGATAGGATCGCAATCTTCATCTGATCCATCCTCGCAGTCGTAGTCCCCGTTGCACATCAATCTTTTCTTGACGCAAGTACCTGTGTAAAGATTGGTGTTAGGTGTGGTGGAATTTCTGTAGTTATTAAGATTATAATGTACAGATGTCATTAGGGTTATTCACTGTTCTCTAATGTCAGTCAGACCTCACAGAGTTCAGCTGTTATTAGAACACCAAGTACAGCTTAGAGAGTGTCAGCTGTTCTTCCTGATATCTGCAAGGATGTTTGGTCGACTTATTGTCTGATCCAGTGTTATAGACGTCACAGTTTAGTCTAGGTGGGTCAATGTGACCCTGATAATGATAATGTCTTTAGGATATATGTGATGCCTTTCGAGAAGTTCTGGAGATGTGATTGAGCAAGACACGAGTACAGAAGTGTGATGTTGAATCATGTCTCCTCATGAGTATTCTTCTTATGTATAAACTTTCATCAACGTAAGCCATCTGAGTCAACTGAGTCTTATTGTATGGAGTTAATAATTTCCTCGACATTAGGTGTTGATAGGTTTTCAATGATAACATAATGTAAAAGAAGTTGAAGTACCTGACTCGCATTGGAACTCTGAATCAGAGCATGCAGGTGGAGGTGGTTGATCACATACAGATTTCGTTTCACAGAACTCCCTTTCCCCCAGGGATCCCTGACAGGATTGACCATCAAACTGGCCGAACACTTCAGCACTTCGAGAACGCCTCTGAAAATAATCACAAATTACACCACACATTTAAAGGAGCGATATGTAACTCTGACCCCTAGTGTTTAAAATGGGTACTGCAGTCCAAATTCAAAACATTGTAGAGAGCTGTCCCCCCCCTGCCCGCTCCTCCCTCAAGGGTCAACGCTCGTGCAGGTTGCCATGTCGCGGACACTGTAGCTTCAGTGTTTAGCCAGCTCTGTATCGGTCTGTAAACCTTTCTACAATTCACTTAGCAGACGCTTTTATCCAAAGCGACGTACATCAGAGAGTAAGAACAACACAAGCAAGGAACAATGTCAGTAAGAGCAAACGATCAGCTTTGAGTCTGATTGGACACACAGGTGCTGACAGGAAGTGACCAGAGGCAAAGCACAACATTGAGGGCAGTTCTTGAGAGCTCTAATCAGTATAGAAACCATCTTATAAGTCGTCGTTATCAAACAAAAACCATCGTCATTACCATCATCATCATCAATAATATGGAGACCATCATCATTAAGTTAGTAGGTATTCATGAAAGAGCTGGGTCTTTAGCTTTTTCTTAAAGGTGCAGAGGGACTCTGCAGATCGAATGGAGTTTGGAAGTTCATTCCACCACCGGGGGGCGACAGAGGAGAAGAGTCTAGTCTTTCTGCGTTTGTAATAATTTGCTCTACCATAGTAACGGCCTATCTGAGGAACCATTGTAATATCTGTGCTGGTTATGGGGTATGTGTGGCATAGTAATATGGTATACCATGGTAAACTTTTTCATGGGCCATTGTAATGGACTCACTCTGCTTTTGGTGCAAGGATCACAAGGACTCCAGTCTGACCAGCGGCTCCAGGCACAGTCCACTGCTGGTGGATCAGCAAGTTCTGCTCCACTGAAAGTTAGAAAATAAGAATTAATGTGAATGCATTCTTGTCCAAAATCAAAATGTGACGTTATGGAAAAAAAATAGCATCCTTGTTGTTCTGCAAAATGAAATAGAAAAAAACAACTTACATTCCTTCTCCAATGAGCACCACAGTGAGACACAGGCCACAGAAGCCCAGCTGAAGAGCGACCTCAATCCTCATCCTGGACCTTTTGACGAGACAGATAGTGTTTGTATGCTGTCCCTGCCTTTTAAGCGACCTCTCTGTCAATTATTATGCGATTGCAGAAGGACCATGTTGTTGTCATCGAGGTCAGCAGGCTGGATTTCAGAGGCAGCCGTATTGATTTGGTGCCGGGAAACTCCCAAGGCAGAGATGACAGTTAGAATATTTTGTTCTTCAAATTATGAGTTATCCTTTCACTGCAGCTCAGTTATTCAACTGGTATCTAACATATTCTCTGACCTACGTTCTTATAACATTGTTGAACCTGCTTTTATTTTTGATTAAGTCCGTTTTAGCGTCCTTGCATCGGTTAGCAGCACGCTTAAGAGAAGATCTCACTGCTGACCTTTAAGGCTTTTTATGGTCTTTCCATGATATATATCTGACCTCCTGGTCCCACATGAGCCGCTACCTGGGCTGACGTTTCCCAGGCAGAGGTTCTTTTATGTGTTACTGAAGCACGGCTGAAAACTCGGGGTGACAGAGCCCCCCCAAGCTTCAACCACCTCAGTGACCACCTTTAAATCTACTCTTAAAAAAGCTCTTTTTCACCGCAGGTCACACCTACACATTCACACACTGATGGTAGAGGCTGCTATGTAAATGCAACTTGGGGTTGAGTGTCTTGCCAAAGGACACATCAGACATGTGTTGCAGGAGCTGGGGATCAAACCCCCGACCTTCCGGTTGAGAGACTTCGACTCTACCGCTGAGCCTCAGCCGCCTTGAGATTTCAAGAGTCTCATTGCTTTTACTTGTCTAATTTGTTTTGTTCTTTTATTTAATTCTTGCAAAGCACTTTATAATTTAGTCTAGCCAGGAACTATCTGAGTTATTTCACTAATCAGAGACTGTTTGTTTCCTTAAATCCCATGTTTCCAGGATTATGCAACCTTTCAGTCAGTCAGGTTGGGAGCAAAGCAGAGCAAATATTTAAAGAGGGCTGCTGCTCTTTTTGCGTTTGTGTTGTAATCCACTGCCCGGAAACATCCAAGGTACATTCAGGTCATCATCAGAGATTGGGAAAGTGAATCACAGGACTGAAACAGCGAGGAACATTTAACTGTAACTGCCAACAGCTAAAAAAAAAAACGGTCATGTGCAGTGATAGGATTTGTGAGTGTGAAGTGCAGCTCTTTGCCCACAAGATGGCAACATGGAACAGATTACAGCCGTCTCATTTTCTGTGTCCATGATTTAAATACTCTTAATGTCAAGGGTGAATGAGTGCATGAACAGAAAAAAACACACACCAGTTTAAAATGTATACACTTGCACTTCTTCCTCTGTGGAGTCACACTCTGTTTTCCTTTTATGAATATGGTTAAGCTCGGTCTTGCACAATGCAGAGGAAGTTTTGCACCTAATGATCTGTCATGTGATCTCAAGAGGCTTTTTGCTGAGTCTGCAGTACTTTGTTCTTCAAAAAGGAGGGAGTGCGGGGAGTATAAATTACAAAAAGAAGCAACACAGAAACCGAGAAACTCTGGTGCATTTAACAGTCAACTTTGGTTTCTAGAGCGTGATTATAATTAGCTTTGTTTCTCATGATCAGGTGAATCATTTATTAACGGTCACAGAGGTTGAGCAGTGTTTTTTAATCCATCTGAGAGAGTGAAACTAATGTTGAATTCCTGAGTACGTTCTGCTGACTTAAACAAACACAGTCTGACTTTTTTCCCTGATGTCTCCAGAGACGATCTGGGGGGGCTGCCCTGTCCCCCCCCCCCCCCCCCCCCCCCAGGGCTGGTAGTCTCAGGGCTGCGTGGTCATGGCCCGTTAAAGAGCACAAATATGTGCTGAGGTCACCACTTTTTATGAGGTTCGGCAGTTTCCTCCCAGCTTTCTCAGGAAACCAGAGGGTAGGTGAGGTGCTTGGCCAATATTTCTCCTGACTAGAAAGACTTCCTGTTTTTTTTTCAGAGGGGAGGATAAAAAAAACGGTGTGGAAACACTTGTTGAACCGCCTGTTGTTTGCTGCTTTTACTGTAATTTACTCCCCTATATCCTGAGGAATTTCATCACATTCAGCTTAAAGCGATGACGCTGCTTTGATGTTTTTGTATTTTTTATACTGAAACAGTCGGAGGCAAGTTAAGAGTTAAAAGATAAAATCATAGACTACCCTCAATTATGGACTGGAGATAAGTAGCTATCTTAGGTTCTGGTTTGTGGTGGCAGCCGGGATCCAGGATTCACGCCCTACATGTTTGGATTGCGGCCTTCCTGTCATAAACTGGAAAAGGACATTTCCCATTAGATTTTCTCTGTCAGCGTTCTGCCATAAAAAAAAATATCTCCCCTCTTATGTCGAGGTGTCGTCTGAAGTCTGTCACACTCTTCCTTTTCCTATCACCAGAAAGTTGGACTAAATAGACTCCAACATGTCCTCGCGTATGTGTGTGTGTGTGTGTGTGTGTGTGTGTGTGTGTGTGTGTGTGTGTGTGTGTGTGTGTGTGTGTGTGTGTGCGGTTGAATTGGCCGTAACCCTGATGGAAACACACACTGCTGAATCACATTCAGAAGAACAGGGAACCATAATTGTAAGCCAACGTCATCTCACTTGTGATGCTGGATCAGAGTGACACGTCATTGCAACAAAAAAAAAGCTCTTGCAATCTTACATCAGGAAAAACGCATTCTCTTCCCCTAAATCTTTGATGTACGTATTAAAATGATCATGCATTTAAAAAAATGTTGTTTGCATCTAGCACAAAGCAAATGTAAAACATCTTAGACCAGACGTGATGCAGCAGCAGCTCTTATATTCTGTTTTTATTCTGCACAGATTCCATGCATTTCATTCTTGTGTTTTTGCAATTACAGACAAAAAGTCGGAATAAGTAAGAGGATATGGAAAAAAAGATCATTCCAGTGGTGGAAAACAGACTCTGAGCTCGTCAGTAATCTGGCTTCTGAGGGGCTCATCTCCTAAAAAAAATAGCTTCTGTCAGCAGAACACAGGATACAAAGGCAGGAAGGACGTCCTTCCTCTGTCCCTAACGCTCTCGTTTTCTCATCCTCCAGCATGCAGCATATAGTAGAGTGTACATCTCTTCAACATCATATAACATGATGAACATCTGTTTTGGGATGTCAAAACTAGATGTATGTTTGACTATAGGGGTGAGTAACTCATGGTACAATACGATAAGATATGAGACTTGGCCCACAAAATGAGCCTACAATACAGCGATTCTGCAATAGACAATTTCCCAGTTTGGGATCAATAAAGTAATTCTATTCTATTCTATTCTATAATAGACAATCATATACGAATGCATCATGATATCTGATGAATTAAAGAATATAAAATGCCTCTAAAACGATCCATTAACAGAGTTTTATTTTTAAAGGCAACGCTCACCATCTCATTTTCAAAGCCCTTCTCACCGGTGTTTATTGTTGCTAGGTTACCTAAGTTAACTTCCACTACCCTGTTTGTTTTAGATATCTCCATGTGTTTAATATTTACTTTTAATCAAGGAAGTATTACCAAGAAAACATGAACATAATGTGGAGGAATTGTGTCCTGGCGTTAGCTGCAGTTCGTCATGTGGAAATTGTTCCCCAGAAAGGAGAGTCAGATTAGTTTCTCCTCCTAGTTTCTTCTTGTTTTATTCATCCTGCTGTCCACTTTTCACTTCCTATCACATTGCCCTCAAATCTCCCCTGGGTGCTGTTATTTAAACACAATTGTTTTTTGGCCACAGCGATACAATATTTGATCACGAGTCAGGACAAATAGAAATGATAGAATTGATATTGTCTTACTCTTAAAGTGCAGAGGTTCACTGACTGTGGTGTGTTGGCTCTAAAAGGTTTTGAAGTTTTGAAGTCAAGTTCAGACGTTACTATTCTGAACATTTTGGGAAAAGCTGCAATGTTTCATCCATGAATCTTTAAAAAAAATCAAAAAAATCTGTGCATTTGAGAGATAAATCGAATTCCCCTCATCTGTTGCTATTCATGATTAAAATTCTCAAAGTAGGCTCAAGGGGTTCCAGGGGGTCCCTGGCAATATTCTCGCTGCTTACAAAGACTTCATACTTTTTAATAGCCCGGAGCAAATCAGAGAGCACATTGTACAGTCTTATTGCTTCTGCAGGGAAGCAATAAAGAGTAAGAATGGTTCAGGTTTTATTTTCAGATTTTCATCTGTGGAGAGCAAAACATGCTCCGGATTAGAGTCTGTAAAGGGGAGGAGTTATTGCTGCAGACTCTCAGCTAACACCAATAAGAACATATTTCAATAACAATAATCAGTGACAGTGCTTTAGAAGTTGTTCTGCATGTCGGTGAATTGGTCTAAGCATATTGGAAATTGATTATGCGTACAGGGGTTGAAGTTTGTGTTCATGTTGGAGGTGGCTGACTGTCGTAGTAGAAGCTGGTTTATCAGAGATGCTACCAAAGCAACACAGTACATGATCGAATTAGTGCAGCAGAACATCACAAAGGTCAGACCAAATCTATTCAGACATGACAGTTACACCTGAAAGTGACAGAAAAAAAATGTAGAGGTTCAATTAAATGAAATATGTCTTAGATATATATAAAATAATTCATAGGGGATGGCATGCGAAGTTAATAAAAAAAATACAGAAGTGAAACTTATTGGTCCACAGAAAAACACCACACTGACATCATTACTCATGTCTCTGCATGTCTCATTGTTTTATTCTAGTTTTGCAGCTCCACACTTTCTAAATAATTTCTTTCTATCTCTTCAGTTCGACTGTTGAAGAAGCTGAAGGTCGTTGTCTTTTTAACCGAGGCTGTCCCTGCTGATGCTCACTACCGAGTTCTTCTCTTAATTATCCCAAACAGCCTCTGAAGCCTGTGCAAACACAACACTAAACAGTTCCTGTGTGGCTTCAGGATCCCCCCCTCCTGGGAATATCACAACTGGCACTCTGTGCTTAGAACAGCGAATATGAAAACTGTCATTACATGGCTGAATCGCTACATGGTATCTAAGGCAAAACAGACATTTGTTCTGAGGAAGTTGATGACCTGTTTTCAGCCATCGGTTTACTGTAATTGCAATAGCACTAGTGCAATGCAAAGGAAACATTGCGCCTGCCTGGTCCCTCAAAAATTCTGCTGTGTAAGCAACATTGGAGCTTCTCTCTCTCTGCTCTTCTTCCCCCTCACTCACTCCCTTTAGAGTTAATGATATTATACTCTGTGGACACAAAATGTTTAAATTAAACGAATAGACTTTTAATTCAAACGTCATCAATACTGTTAAAATACTGAAAACAATAGGCTAGCAGTAGGCAAACACAAAAGGTATCCAGGGCACTCTGCTCTGTTACAAAAGTTAAAAAGCCTTTATTAATTCAGGGCTACAGCTAAAGTTAAAGATGTGTGGTACCCTCCCCAAAGAGCACCTGTTTGCTGCTCAGCTTGATTGAGGACCCATGTGGCGCTCCAAACCATTGATGTTTGTACTGTTAACATACTGTTGGGATATACTTATGGTTTTCTCAAGTTTAAAAACAACTCTGACACAAACGGAGGTCAATAATGAACCCTTACTTAATCTCAGCAAGTTACAGCTTTGCCATTTCCAACCAATTTACCCCGTTCATGTTTGTAAATAGCGAACAGGCAACAGTAAGCCAGAAACAAACATACAAGCACACATGAGCTGCCTTAAAGAAGCCAACTAAATTGAAACCGAAACAGTTAGCTAAAAGGATCTCGCTAACTAGCTACAGTAACTAGAAAGTTGCAAAGATGATTCAAAATACAATTAGCTGAAAGAAGCTAGCTAATAAGGAAACTAGAAAGATGTTAATCTTGAAGAAACTAGCTAATTAGCTACAAACAAGAATGTAACAAACATGAAACCAACACAATTAGCTGAAACAAAATAGCTAACAGGCCACAGTTATTAGAAAGTTGCAATTCCTAAAAACCAAAACAATTAGCTGAAAGAAGCTAGCTAATAAGGAAACTAGAAAGATGTTAATCTTGGAGCCAAAACAATTAGCTGTAGGAAACTAGCTTACTAGCTAAAAACAAGAAAGTAACAAATGTGAAACAAAGACAAAAAAAACAGGCCACAGTTATTAGAAAGTTGCAATTCCTGAACCAAAACAATTAGTTGAAAGAAGCTAACTTACTAGCTAAATAAACTAGAAAGTTGTTAATATTAGAGCCAAAACAATTAGCTTGAAGAAACTAGCTAATTAGCTACAAACAAGAATGTTACAAAAGGGAAACCAACACAATTAGCTGAAACAAAATAGCTAACAGGCCACAAGTTGCAATTCCTAAAACCAAAACAATTAGCTGAAAGAAGCTAGTTAACTAGCAATGGCTCAAATGTTGAAAAGCCTGAACCAAAACAATTAGCCAATCTGGCAACCAATGGGCCCATCTGTAAGAGATCTCCAGAGCCATCAGGAGATAATTATCTTCAGAGTCATCAAGAAACCCCCTTTAATATTGGATATAGTTTGTTTTACAAGAAGCAATACAAATAAAAAATACTTTTTCAAGAATTAGACCACAGGCCTTTTCATTAAAGTCTTAAAAAGTAGTCATGATAAATGTGAGGTTGAAGTGGAGTCAAAAAAGTCCAGCAGTGTTTTCATGTTTTTTCTTAAATAATAAAAAAAAAGATCAATTTTCCTCTGACATAACAACAATTTTTCATGACCCACTTATTGTAGGTAGGTAGGTTCCCGGCCTGCTGGTTTTATTCTCTTCCACGTAAAGAGACCGCCCCTCAAACAGTTTAAAATCTGCATTGAGTTTGGTCTGCCGGTCAGTGAAGGGTTAAACTGGGAGTCTGCAGCACTCTCTCCCTTTCCGTGTCCTCGGCATTTAGCGGAAAACATCTGACTCCCTGCTCGTTTTTTCCCCGAGAACTGTGTGTTTGGTTTTTACTCACTTTGTGCCCGAGCCGCGGAGGCATCACGGGGAACAAAAATCAGTGTTTCGCCAGGCTGCAGGATTTCAAACATCTCACTGCGGGGCTTTCAAACAGGTAGGGTCACTGTTTGCTTTAAACATTTTGACATCCATGCAGGCGCTAATTAAAGAATCTACCAGGTTTCTCCTCTCAGGTGGTCAGTTTTTTTTAGAGTTGTTTAACAGAAGTTGTCATCTAACTTCGCTTGTTGAACTCTGGGGAAGTTTGAGGAGAGTCTAAAACAAAGCAAATGTTTTTTTCCATTTACTGTGAGAGGAAAGGCACAAACATTTTGGAAGCGAAAGCCGCGTTTGTGTGTCATTTTGTGGTTCTTATTTCTGTCCAAAGTGTCTCAAACTTACTTAATTTATCACCAAGTTTTCTCCTCCAGAACACCCATGTAGTTGCAACTTTGATTTTGTTGTTTTTGCAACTTTGCTTTTTTTAGTCTTTAAAGAAATTTATGACTTGACTTCTCTTTCCTGTCCACATATTTATATCTGAAACTTAGTTTGAGTGCAAATAAAAATCATTCTGTCTGAAAGTGTTTGCATGCCCTTTGTGTCCACAGTGGGCCTGTGGTATTTCACCATCTCATTCACTTGCAGACTGAGTCATTCCCTGATTTCCTCCAGATGTGCACTAGTTTACGTTTCCTGGCGGCCCAGGATTGTGACATTTCTGCCCCTTGCACTGCAGTTATTCTGCTGACAAATATGAATTGACACTCATGTTCTGTTATTTGTGGTGTGACACTAAAACATACGTCCTCTCATCCTCTTATCTGATAAGTGCTGCTACCGTTCATGCGTCGTTAAAATGTAATCCTTTAACTTCAAATCTGCCATGAACAGCTGACTTTTCACCCATTTTTTTTATTAGCCTCTCCTGCAGCTATAGTGGGACTCTGACACCGCTGTTTAGTTACTGGACAAGCGCAGTCATGTGTCACACTCACACTGTGTAAAAAGGAGGCATCAACAAGTGTTTAGAGTTAAATCTTGTTTTTCTACGCTTCCCCACACAGAAACAAAAAAAAACAAAAAGCGGCATGTTTGTCTCTGTGTCTCCTGTGTGCAGGAATTTAAAACGTCACCAGGGGTAAAGCAAACATTCAAAGGCTTAGCCTGCTTGTCTCCTTGACTTCAGAAGTGGTACTAGCAGGCCAAATTCAGTTTCTATTGTTTTACAGCTGCACAGAAGCACGTGTGATGCAACCCCTCATTTTGAAAAAAGGTGCTGTTCTTTAAAGGAAATTAAAAATATTTGAACATTTCTCACACTAGTTTCCAAAAAAGAAGACGGGATCAGTTTCTGATTTAGTCAAAATAAAGATTACAGTTGGCACAAACCTGAAACAACCTCGGTGACCTGAAGGTTCCCAGCTGTTATCTCATCCTGTTTGAGTGGCATTTCCTTTATCTATCTAAGATATAAAACACAGTGCAACAGATTTAATCATACAAGAACCCCCTCCAACACATTGTGTGTTTTGGCTTTCTTAAGATGCACAACTTCTGAAATACTTCTTGTTCATTATTGACGGTACTTTAATGTCATATTTTTTCCCCTTATTCTGCATCATTAATGTGTGTAAAACATTATATCTGCTGCTTTTGTTACTTTGTTATCTGTATTATTCGACTTTATTTTTTTAAAGCTTAGTCTTGGATTAATTTATTAAGCTAAAAAGATAAAAGGGGTAGGACTGGATAAGTTATTTAACTTCATCCTTACACCCTTTTCGAACATGGACTGGTTAAGAAAAAATAATCGAGCCACTACAGAAAGTACGCTTTGATTGCTGTTTGCTTTGTTTGTAATGCATATTTTTATTTTATTTTTTAAAACATGTTAAAAATTAAGGAAAAAATGAAATGAAAATTGCTTAATTGGATGTGAGTGAAAGTTTAACAACATAATGGATACATGATGACTCCAAAAAGCTGCCCATTTCCTTCTGAAGTTTTTTGTTGCTCAGCTGGGCATCACGAGATCTTCTGCTCTGCTAGCGTAAGATTAACCTCAGGTAATTGCTCAACCTTTGCCCGCGTCCAACCTTTGGTCCGTCCCGCAGCCGTCACAGCTTTCTTGACGGCGCTTGTTGTAGTGCAGTGTAGCCTCTGGAAGTGGACCTGAAGGTACGTTGTTTCCCCACACACACACACACAGCTGTGTTTGAGTTTGCTAGAGCAGGAGTCTTTTCTTGGTTTTTGGTTTGGATTGTAAATCACCTCGGTGTTGTGATTGTTTGATTTATCAGACTTGTGATGGTGCTGGATCGTCTTGGAATCCATTTTTTGTGGAGATGGAGTTGAATCTCCACTGTGATGTTTCTGTGTCACATGACACCGCCTTGTGTTTCCTGCAGAGTCACTCATGACAAGATTTTCAGCATGTTACTATATAAACAGTTCAGGGTTTTTATTGTTGTTATGCATATACATTCAGCTAGCGTGTTGTTGCTTCTGAGCCACAGTGAGCTGGGGAATTTTTACTAGACTGACAAATCACATGATGTGACACTTTAAGGGCTGCAGACGTTTTTCTTCCCCTTCAGCAGTTATCTGCCTGATATTTTGTCTATCTATTGTGAGGAACGTTTTTTTAAAGATTTTAAAGTGTTTTCTGAGACTCTAAGGTTGTGAAAACGTTCGATACTTCAGAGGTTTTTTGATACCAAGTGTTCTAAAACAATACAGTCTCTGCTATTTGACGATAGATAATATCAAAAAGTACCTTAAAGTGTTAAAAAAACCCAGATCTTCAACCAAAGCTGCTGTGAGCAAACAAGAGAGAGCAGAGTCAGAACGGCACAGGAGCTTGCCTGCACATTTTTTGGCAATAAAACAAGAAATTACTCAGTATTTCTGCCTAGGGAGTTCAGGTTTTGTTGCCATGGTATCGAAACAGGTACAGGTTTGTTACTTTTATTGTGACTCTATGGAAGAACAAAGTGACATCTTCTAGTTGCTTCTGTTGTCCGGGCAACAATCCAAAACCCCAAGGACCCTTGATTTTCTGTTTGGGTACTTATTTATCTGTCCTAAATACCTAGCTCAATGAGGGGAACAGGATGTAATTTGGCTGTGTGCAGGATCGTCTTTGTCTTGGATGATTTACTACTTTACAAGGCTGAACATCTGACGCAGCATGTGTGAAGCCCCGTTAAAGTGTGTGTGTGTATGTATGTATGTGTGTGTGTGTGTGCTCTTGTCCTTATGAGACCATCATGTTTCATAGGTCATGTGTCTGGTTATGCTTCTCTATCTGAAGAAGGCTTCATGGCTGTAAATCCTTAATGTGGATTGTTAAAGTTGTACGATGTTTATGATGTGTAAAAACATCTATTCCCACCTCCTTGCTCGACCTTCAAGTGGTGTTTTAATTATCTCTCTTTACAATCCCATATCTGGTTTGCAGTTTTTACTGGAGTAGAGTGTTTCAACTTCTTCTTTTTCTCTCTCCTCACATGCACTTCACTTCATTTTTTTTTTCTTCTGCTGCAGACGAATAAGAAGAAAAGCATGTGTGGGTGTTGAGAGTCATCTGTTCGGTTGACTTCGCTGCCCCCCACCCCCCACCCCCCTGAACACGGAGCTGCCGTCTGTTTTGACCGTCTGACCGTCCACTCGTCCTGTGAGGCTCACTCCCTACACATCATGTCTGCAGAGGTGGAGATCAGCAGCGCCGTCCCTGCCGATCCGAGCGTCGCATCCCCGACCGCAGCCTCGACGCCAAACACCCCTCCTGCTTCCCCCGCGACAGCCGCATCCAAAGTCCCGTTCAAGAAAGAGAAGAAGAAAGGTAAGGGATGACGATTCATCAACACGACTGATTACTGAAAGTCAGAATGTTCCGTTTCTGATCTTGTAAAAAATCTGACTTTGCTTGATTCTTCTTTTCAGTGGCAGAGAAGACAGACGAGTACCTGCTGGGCAGGTTTCAAGGGGATGGCGTGAGGTACAAAGCCAAGCTGATCGGCATCGATGACGTCCAAGAGGCCCGAGGAGACAAGATGTCCCAGGACTCCATGATGAAACTGAAGGTGCAACATGCTACTTTTGCCATCTTTATTGTCATGAAATATTATAAGCAGACACTTTCACCTGACCAGTCTAGATAAAAAAATCTTATTTCAAGACATAAAAAGGAAAACATACGACCTGAATTACTTCTAATACCGTCCAAAATAGTTCTTATATCTTATTTCAAGACACTTAAAGGTGACATATTCTCCTCCTTTTTAGTAAGTTTAAATAAGTCTCAGAGCTCCCCAAAACATGTGTGTGAAGTTTCTTGTTCTAAATCCACTCTGATCCTGTATTTGATCATGTCTATAAACCCCTCTATTTCAGCCCTGCTCAGAACAGGCTGTTTCTGTGTCTGTACCTTTAAATATGTAAATGAGCTGTGTCTGACCACGCCCCCTCTCTGGAAGGGCTTGGGTGTACTCGGTGCTTTCTCGCTCCATGTCCTATTGTTTACGGTGAGAAGGCAGACTCAGAGGGCAGAACAAACACCTAGCTGTGGGAGTGTCACCCACCTGGGGGAGGGGCTACTGCCCTTTGTGATGTCATGAAGGGAAAATCTCCAAATGGCCTGTTTGAGCACACATTTTCTGAAAAGTGTAGCACAAGACGGAGAGGATGAACATTTCTCATGATTGGGGGGTTTGTAGACAGACTAGGGACACATGTTAGAGTTAGAGGAACATGGTGAAGTGTATTTTGCATAAAATATTTGCCCTTATAACAAGTAAACATGACATAATTTAAATAAAGTCAGGCATTTATGTTTTGCTTTTAATACCTTGGAATACGATGTAATTCTGGACATGTCAGGTTGAAGTCTTCTATAGGTTTATATTAAGTGTCATGAGATACTTTCGACAAGAAATTAGACAAATACATTTGCTAAGTTTGATGTTTTTGGAGTGTTCTTTTTCAATATTTTGTTGTAGATTTGTCCTCCCTAGCAAGAGCAACATTTTGTACAGACATCACAGATCTGAGCTTAAAATTGAAGGTCATGTTATGTTCAGCGGTATTTACGGACGTCAGAAAAAGACCACGTTGTGTTATCTCTCTTTTTACCCCAGGGAATGGCCGTAGCTGCTCGGTCTCAGGGCAAACACAAACAGAGGATCTGGGTCAACATTTCCATGTCGGGCATCAAGATCATCGATGAGAGATCAGGAGTGAGTCCCTTCTATTTCTACAACATGCTGTGAAGATTCAGTGAGATTTAGATCGGCTTGATAATAAAACTTTTGTCCTTCAGGTGATCGAGCATGAGCACGTGGTGAATAAGATCTCCTTCATTGCCAGAGATGTGACAGATAACAGGGCGTTTGGGTATGTGTGCGGCGCGGAGGGGCAGCATCAGTTCTTTGCCATAAAGACCGCACAGCAGGTAAGTGGACAAAGCTCACACATTCACACTCTGATTCCCTCAAGACCACAAGCCGTGTATAAAATGTGGACGTAGCATTCTAGCTCTGAAGGTGAAGCCAATGTAGAAACCTGCGTTCTTTAAATGACCAGCAGGGGGCGACCCTTCTGATTGACAGTGGAAATTTAGTGGCAGAAAATGACCCCACTTCTCACATTGTTTATTTCTACAGTAAACATTTTTCTGATGAGTTTATTGTCTCAGTCTCAAGTCTTCTTCAATACACATCTATGATAACTCTGTAAAATAGGCCCCGCCTCTTGAGTATAACAGACGACAAAAAAGGGTTTGCTTTAGGCTGTGGCTTCTTTGTAATTGACGCTTCTCCCCCATAATCATTCATCCAAACAAAATATCACAGCAAAGTTTAAGATTTACTGAATCAGAAATGGTGGTGGCGGGCTTGTAGGGCGGCGTAGGAATTTGGTATCAACCTTTTGCCCAAATATGGTCACCTTTTGGGCTCTGGAGGAACAAGATGGTGTGGGCAAAAAACCTTGAACTCCAGGCTTCAAGACTGGAAAAACCACAAACCAAACACTGATGAGTCAATACCAGAATAACCTTTCAACCAGGGGGTGTGTTCAGCCAATAGATGGACGTGGTCTCAGTGACATCATCCATGGGTATTTGTGGGGGCGTTATGAAGTTTAAAGATGGCGGTCACCATATTGGAAACACATCCACCTGTCGCTGAACTCGCACGCCTGCTAGAGCCATTTTTTGTGTGTTCAATATGTGTGTGTGTTCTCAGTTGTGATTCCTTGTTGTCACAGTAGGTGGCATACTCACTGTGGTGTGTGGTGAAGGTACAAGTAGAGGAACGTGTACACAAAGACAGGTGAGCTGCATACCAGGGGAGGCGGACAGATTTTTGACCACCATTGTTGAGTGTAGCGAGGACATTGACTCTGTTTTTGTTGACAAGGATGATGAGAGGTGCATTCAGGTTCAGAGGTCAGAGGTCGGCAAATACTGATGTTTTTAAGGCCATTTGGGTAATAAAATGATGTTCCTCTTCTGAATAGATGGAGACATTGTGCAGGAGTTTGCTTGCACTTTTTGGTTAGTTAAAAACATGACAGTACCCAAAAATGGGTCCCTAGGACTTCAGCTCTTGTTGCCATGGTAACGAGACAGGTGCTGATTATTGTTTGACATTTTAAAATTCTGTGCATTGTGACAAAACTCTTCCTCCACACCAGGCGGAGCCGCTGGTCATCGATCTGAAGGATCTGTTCCAGGTCATCTTCAACATCAGGAAGAAAGAGGCTGAGGCTTCACAGAAGGTAACTGTTCAGACTCATCATCCCACACGGTGAGAAAAAAAAAAAGTTGGGACAGTGTGAATGTTTTTCTTTCTTGATGTGGTCGAATTGGAGACCTGGCAGAATACAACCCCGTGTGAGTGTCAACACTGCCTCTCTGTGTTCCCTCGATGAATCACAGCATCTGACATTCCTTTTGAAATGATGTGAAATGACACACGCCCTCGGTGAATTAAGAAAATAAGTATAATCATTCACAGTCTACCTCTGTTTACAGGGAGAAAATGGCAGCGCTGTAGTTGAGGTAAGAACTTGGAAGCACTTCTTCTCCCCCCAATAAGCTCCTTTTTTTTTTTTTTTTTTTTTTTTTTTTTATAACTACTTCCTGAACACTCGTCTCTCTCTCTCTCTGTGTGTTTTTTCCAGAATGGAAGTGACGCCTTGCTGAGTATGGATGAAGTCAAAGCGGCCCAAGTAAGAGTTTCTGCTCCGTTGTGTTTGCAGCGTAACATTAAACAAACGAACAGTGATTTATAGGAGCTGAATAAATACAGTGTGTTTTTGTTTCTTTTCTGTGACGTGCAGCCGGTGGAGCAGCTCAACCTCTTTGGAGACATGTCGACCCCTCCAGACATCCGGGCTCCCAATGTAAGTGTGGTGCCATGAAATGTTCCCTTTATGTGGCCAACATTGGGGAATTATACTTCGTCAGTGCAGTGTAGCTGGGCATGTACAGTATCATACTTAAAGTGCATACTGTAGCTGAAGGAAGACTTTTATCCAGAATTATAGGAAACTAGCAATACTCCAGTAAGTGGTCATTTATATAAATGTATGTTTTGCTTAATTCTGCTCCTTTTCAAAAAAACATGCTTCAAAGAACAGATTTTGTGTTTTTAAAAAGAAAGAGACTCAACTGAATAATCTCAGCAGCTCACAAGACCATTCCACGTTTCAAACTCAAACCTGAAAAGGTCGCCGTTTATGAAATTTTATGAAATTGAAGATGAAAGATTTAAACTGATCTTTTCAGACTTGAGTTTGAGCTTCACGTTTACCAATCTCATTGTTGTTCACCAAACTTTTAAAGCTGCTACAAGTGGAGATGTTTTTTTATTTGTTGGGGACTTTGGCGACATCTAGTGGCCCTGTGGTGGTAGTGCCTCACATTACTGTTGCTGAGTTAGTGCTGACTTTAGCATATTTCTGTAGCTTGTTGTTGTCCGAGATGAGTCATGTGTCGCAACTCTTTTTTTTTTTTTTTTAAAGCTGGACTATGAACTCCATGGACTTTCAAGCTCCTGTTTGGAGTTTTAGCTGGTTTTGAAACAGACTGAAATTAAAATTAATGCTTTTATTTGGATTAAAAAAATCAAAGAAGACTATTAGAATCAACACGGATAACTTGAATATAATTCTTATAAATACTATATCAGCTGCTGCAGAGAGAAGGAGATTAACAGCTCGCTGCGGTTACACAAGTTGTTACATCTTTAACAGCAAATATTCTCAAAGTGATGCATTTCACTGTTAAAAGAAATCAGGACTTACAGGTAGGGCAAGAGCAGCTAAGAGGCACTGTCTGTCCACAGGGGGGCGCCAAATTCAACATGAAAGCAAAAGTTCCTTACAGGAGCTTTGAAGGGATTTTTTTTGTTTGTTTTGTTGGGGTTGTATGAGGAACTTGTAGAATACATCTGTATCACCTGCAGGGAATCTCAATTATCATGATAAACTGACTGGAGTGCGGGTACAGAAGCTAGGCTATACATCTCTGCAGACCGGTTAAGTGTTAGCTTAGCTTATTTGAAGGAAAACTGATCTAAAAAAAAAAACAAATGACCCAGGGTGTGCTAGTAGCCTAGTGGTTAGTACACGCATCGCATGTATGGAGGCCATAGCGCTCAAAGCGGGCAGCCCGGGTTTGAATCCGACCTGTGGGTCCTTTTCCCGCATGTCATTCCTCACTCGCTCTCTATCCCAGATTTCCAACTCTATCCACTGTCCTGTCTCTCCATTAAAGGCACAAAAAGCCCAAAAATAAATCTTAAAAACAAAAAAAGCCCTCCAAGCGGGCGGCCCGGGTTCAAATCCGACCTGTGGCTCCTTTTTCTGCATGTCATCTCTCTCTCTCTCCCCGATTTCCAACTCTATCCACTCTCCAATCAATAAAATAGAGGCATTAAAAAATCCCAATGACCCTGTAAGTGTATACTATATTTACTAAATGTAGAAAGCACTACTTCAAGACAAGTTCCTCATACAAGACCGCTTTAAAAAAACAACCTATCCCTTTAATATCAGGATATTTTTATGGTTTATTTTCCACAGGTAGCAGCTTTAAACCGTCATGTCTGTTCACACCATATGATTCATTTTGTAATTGTGTTGTAACACATGTGTTTTGTCTCTCTGCAGAACTGATCATGAGTCTCTGTATCTTTTTCTCTCCCACTGTCCCCTCTCATGTTTAACCAGGACTCTAATGATATTCTCTTGCTGGACTTTTCCGCTGAAGTTGACAGCAATCAGAATTGCATAAAGGGAAACTCCTTTGTCACTTCCTGCGCCCCCGACCTCGACCTCGACCTCGGGCCGTCTCCCTACACAGTGAATCCCTTTTCCTCGACTTTTGGCTACTTTCCAACGCCAGACACTGACCCTTTCAGAGACGACCCCCTTTCCAAAGCGCCTTCACTGTCGGCGCCCGATAATTCGGAATTCTCCCGCCTCGCTGCCTCTAATTTCCTTAACAACAACAATGCTGGCAACACTTACAAGACATTTATTAACGGCGGTTTGAACGGAGACGCCGAACACCTCAGTCGGCAGATAAACGGCTTATCCAGTAAGAACGTGATCCTCGCTCTCAATAACGGACAGTGGCCACTAGGGGGCCAGATATCTCAGGCCAGCACGATAACCATGATGGACGGGAATGACACTGCTCCGGTTCTCTCGACCAAAAACCCATTTTTTGACTCCTCTTTGCAAACGTCCCCCGTCTCTAACGGCATAACTCTTCATCCACTGCCTCAAGTGACTCATAGCAAGGACTCTGTAGTCATAAGCCCGCCCCCGCAGAGCTCTAAGGCTGGACGAGGTCGAAGAAGTGCAAAGGTGAAATTTTTGTAGCTAGTAGAGTTGCATGTGTGATGCCTGGAAAAAGGGGTTAATGCACATTTTCCAAAGCGACAGATGTTTGCTAACGTCTCACGTTTTTTGAGCATTCGGGGTTGTGCATCGGTGTCTTTCAGGCGGTTTGCATTTGGTGAAATAATTCAGGACTGCAGTGAAGGGCTTGATGTTTGGATATGTTCTGTCTGTCTGCATGCATGCACTCGTGGTCACATTGCTTCTATGTCTGGCTTGGAAACACCATCCTTTGAATGTGCTGCTCAACAATGACCTGTACTTTTCTTATTTCTGCTCTTAATGTGTCCTCTAACATTCATGCTTCGGTGATAAAAAGCACTGGTAAGTGTCAAAGCATGCATATGTATCATTGTCAAGGTAAATACTCTGATTTCATAGTTAAAGTATGTTGATGATGAAGTCGGTTTGATCTTAATTTCCTTGTAGTTTAGAAAATGTTCACCAGAGACTGTATTTAAGAATGTTACGCTGCCTGAAGGTTTTAAAGGTTTAATAATCACAGGAATGCCTTAAAGGCTTTATGTGATTTTTCACACTTAAATATAATATAAATCAAGTATATCCTCTGAAAATAACTCTGTGAGTCATGACTGTCTACAATGGGTGTAACACCCGAGTCCCACTGTCTGTGATGTTTTCAGAGTTTTCAGAGTCCTATCTTCACTTTGTTTACATCGCCCGGACGGCCGGCTGACTCCTCCCCTCGTGTATAAAAGTAGTTTAATTGAGGGACTAGAGAAAAGAAGAATAACATACTGTACTCACTGCTTAACTGTGTTTCTAGATCACGCTCATTTCAGGTAAATTTACATGCAGTGTGAAGATACGAGCATGATAAAGATCTTTAGCATTAGCATGCTAACACAACAATGCAGCGCGAGTTGTTTTGGTTTCATGCTGGAGCTCAAGGGCGACATCTGCTGGATCAAAAATTTGCATATAAAGCCTTTAAACCTGAATTCTTTCAAATGGCCAGCAGGAGGCGACTCTTATGACTGCAGAATTAGACTTTGGGAACAAATTGTGCAGCTTATGCGCCCCTATTACCTACACATATGAGACAAGTTAACAGAGTTAAATGAGCCAGTCTTCGTTCATTTAGGGGCAAAATTGGCACATTTTTAAAACCAATGAGCCTCATGCAAAAGAAGGTCTTATTCATAAACACAGACACTAACATCTACTCACAAAAAGTGTGTAAATTGTATGTCTGCTAAGAGTTGGTGGTAACTGCGCCGCAGTATTTACAAGGAATGTCACGCTTAAACTTTTACAACAATTACAACCCTGTATGATTTAAAAATAGGTTGAAAAATATGTGTGTAAGGGAGTATCTACCTTGGGATTTACAAGTAACTACCACAGCAACCTCTCAATCAGGACCGAGGCAAAGTAACTTCCGGTTACAAAAAACAAATTGCCAGCAACCCAAGGCTTCAAAATGTTTTTCCACAAGCCAATAAGAGAAATCAAGATGGCAAAATCTACTTCTTAAATACAGTCTATTGTTTTTAAAGTGATAGAAATGTGATGCAAAGTAAAAGACTTAATATTTTTGTTTAATTTCCGTCATTAGTCCACAGCGAGCGACCTGTTTGGAGCAGAGCTGTTTGCTGCTCCGAGTCAACCTGATGGCTCGCCTGCTTCTAGCGACCTTTTCAACAGCACGCCGGCCGGTTCCACTCCATCCTCCATAGCCGCTCTGGGTGAGACATGAGGGCGATGTTGCAGCTGTGTTTGTCTTGGCTGTACATTTGTAGTACCTTTTTTATATAATGTAGTGTGTGGAAACGGTTTAAATACTCCATACTAGTCCCAATAGAAAAAAAAAAACATGAAATAGAAATATTTGTGTTTTTTTTTTTTACATTCAGGAAATCTTCAGCTCGGTCCTCCAGCTGCTACGACTATCCCTGCTGCAGGCATGTGGGGAGCCACCCCAAATGCACCCTCCATGTTCCCCATGCCAGGAATGACAGCTCCAGGCCCTAGACCCGCCTACCCGCAGCCATCTGCCTTTGGAGGTCTACCCATTCCTCCCACAGCCTGGGGCCAGCCCATGCACACTCAGTATGCCGCGCCTTTGTCTCCACCCCATATCTTCCCACCGACCTCCCCGCCCGGTTGGGGTCAACCCGCCATGACCAACCCTTTCCAGCCTGGCGCATATCCCGGTATGGGTGACCAGCACGGTCCATCGCGCCCGCCTCCGAGACCGCCTGCGAAGGAAGCCCCAAAGGTGGAGAACAGTGCCTTCACATCTTTGGACCCGCTCGGAGACAGAGAGAAGAAGACTGGAAAGGACATGTTCAAGGACTTCCAGATTGCCAAGCCTCCCGCCATCCCAGCGCGGAAAGGGGAGCTGGGTTCCAACTCCGCCCCGACAGCCGGCGGCAACGAGGCCGGGGCGTTCGATCAGTACTTCTCCAGTAAAGTGGGGCTGCCTCAGGATTCTGCAGATCATGACGACTTTGATATCAATCAAATACCAGCGGTTAATGGTAAACCAAGTCGCTGCAGTGCATGAATTCAAAATCCTGCAAGTTGTCACGCTCATGACTATCAGAGATGTCACTATTTTTCTGTTCTTCTTCTTCTTCTTCTTCCTTCTGTAGATGCTCCCAAAGCAGCCCCAGCTCCGAGTTTCAACTCCGGCTTTGAAGCCGCCTTCTCTTCTGCTCCCGTCGCAAACAATTCAGCTCCAGCCCAGGGAAAAGGACTCAATCAGGACATGTTTGATCAAGCATTCGGGGCCCCTGATTCCGGTCCTTTTGGAGGGCCACCTGTAGCTATGGTACAGAGATGAAAAAAATGTGCATATTTTTTTTGCAAATACCACAGTTACAATCTAACGTAATTTTGGCCTTTTTATTCTTTATCCTACAGCAGCCTGCCGCTCTGACCTCTGGTTCGACAGCAGATTTTGGGGATCCTTTTGGAAATCCCTTTGCTTGACCACAACTTTGTACTCAAGTAGGTTTGTGTTTTATCATCATTTTATATACTAAATGCATCAGGATAAACACTATTTTCACCTCTTTTTGTTCTCGCTGCCTTTACAGTTGAAATGGCATTATTGGAGGGAAAGGAGTTCTTCACATGAAACAACATCTTCAGGACAAATAGCTACAATGTGTGCAAGACGATCCGAATGATGAACTCCTCTAAATCTCGTCCCTGCCCTGCCCTGCCCTGCCCTGCCCGTCCTCTACACCTTCACCTCAAATGTTTGTTTTTTTTCTCCTGTCCAATCAGTAGTTCTCTTATTTCCAAAGACCACCGATCGAGGAACTAAATGTAAATGTCATGATCTGCTGAAGAAAGAAATGTGGTGTATTAGAGAAGGGGTGTCCAAAGAGGTTCACTGCTGATGCTGTCTGTGTTATGAAATAAAAGAAATTAAATCATAATGCTGATAGTTCATCGTCTTGTATCGCACGCTGCTATACCATTTTGGTCACACAGAAGCAAATGCATTGCAACATTGATGTATACGTAAGTTACTACTTAGGTGAAGGGAACAAATGGCCTTCAAGCAGCTTAAGTTTGTAACAAACTTCCCTATGAAGTGTATACACTTAAACTAAATTGTAAGAATTCCTTTAGTACCTAAATTCAAATAAATCCTAATGTACCATTGGTTTATATATTTTTTGTATTGTGGTAAATGTATTTTAATGTATTCTTAACCCTCAGGCATCAGTTTAATTTACTACCCTCTTACGTCACTAAGGACAAAAAACTGCTATAAAAATAGAACAGATTGATATTTTTTTCTACTTTTTTTCTGCATACATCTCTTAAACAACTTCAGCCCCAAACATTCAATAATTTTTAGGAATTTAACCCTTTAATTGCCAGTTTGATTACTTGAGGTCACTGTTGTTATTTAAGAAAAAAAACAGAAAACTATTTATTTTCCATATAAAAATATTTGGTGGCTGGGGGATTCTTTTTCAAATCAGTCTTGGATATGTCAAAGATTATCCAAAATATTGACTTTGATGCATTGTTAGTTTTTGTGTAGCATTAAAATGTAGTTCCCTGTTTGGACATGGGGTGAAAATGTCCAATTTACAAAAACTGCTATAAAAATAGAACAGATTAATATTTTTTTTACTTTTTTTGCATAAATCTCTTAAACAACTCCAGCCCTGCTCAAAAATATCAAATATTGAGTAATTATCAGGAATTTAACCCTTCACATGCCAGTTTGATTACATGATTCTGGCATTTAAAGGGTTAAATTCCTGATGATTATTATAAAAGTAATTAACCAGAATGAAAAATACTGCATATGTGCGGCTTTATACGAATTTACAATCTAATAAAAAGTTGTTTTTTTAAGTTTATTTTTGGGCCTTTTATGCCTTAATATGAGAAACAGGGCAGTGAATAGAGTCATAAATCAGAGAGAGAGAGAGAAGAGTGAGGAAGGACGTGCGAGAGAAGCCATTGGTCGGATTCGAACCTGAGCCACCCGCTTGAGCACTGCAAGCTCAGTACATGTGGTGAGCGAACTAGCCACCTGCAACCCCAAATAAATAGTTTTTACATGCATTTTTACTGAATGCTTTTATTTCAGGTGAGCTTTATAAAATGGGTGTATTCATATGTTTACTTTAATAAAAATGTATCTTTATTAATCCCACAAATGAGTATCACAAACAATACAACAGGCTATACAAAAAAAATACAATGTAATGCTCATAATTCTTAACAACAAAAGCTAATGTTGCATGTACACTGCAGTATCTTGCCTCATCTACCATTCTGCAGCGTTCGGACTCCACTTCCCACAATCCCTTTCACTGCCGTCAATATCGCGTCAAGGAAAAAACATGGCGGATTAGTGTGTGTGCATGGGGGTCCGCTACTCGCCACTCGTCGACGACAAATGAACCTTTATTTCTCCAAGCTAACGACCTATTCTTGATCAGGTACGTTGTAGAAAGCGAAGTAAAACATGTAGACATTTAAAAAATGATTAATTTAGGAGTCTCTGCTTGTCCAAATCAACAAAAGGGCGGTTCAAGTCAGGAAGACTCTCACACTCAAACTGTTGTCATAGGAGTTTTTTTTAGCTCAGGTTTGTACATTTTTTTGCTCTTTGTGTCAAGTATTGAAACGCTTTTCTATGTTTCACACTCTGTTAGTTTACTAAAATGTAAAGGGGTTATCTCTCTGTCATTTTCGGTAACGTAACGGCTCTTGACGTAACTTAACGGCTGAACATCTGTCAACGTTACCGGTCCTGTCAGTCGACGAGTTGCTGAGCAGTCAGTTTTATTTACCACTATAAGTGATATTGTGACGTAAATATATAGATGTTAACGTTATTAAGTGACAGCCAAAGAGAGGTAGCAGGTTGTTTAAGATATTTGCTGTATATCTGCTGAACTAGTGGCTGCAGTTTCAGTGTTTACAGTGACCTACGTTATGCTCATACACATGCAGGTGTTATGACGAGAAATGTATCCCTGCCAAAACTGGCATGCACCTCGGTAGTGTTAGAAAACGTGTTTTTTTTTAAATGATTGATTCATTGATTGAGTAAATTTATTTCAGACATATCAAATAAAATCAAACATATCAAAAATACAAAACAAAATGAAAAGCACGAAAATACAATAAACAAAAAAAAACAATGTTAAAATTATTTCACAAAAAAATAAAAAGAATGATTTGGGGTTTTCTGTGATGACTAAGTATGAGAAGTTTATACCTACTAAACATTAAGTGTCTGTTGGGGATGTAACGATTCACTCAACTCACGATACGGTTCACGATACATCATTTACAAAATGAGAATGTAGATAAAATATGGCTGAAAAAGATTCCTTTAGACTCAGTGGTGTCCAAACTTTTTTTCTTGCGGGCCAAAATTGTCGTGTTAGAATCGCTCGTGGGCCACAGGTTTTGTTTTTTAAAATATAGTTGAAAAAATAGGAAGGCTTTGTAGATCAGAATCTAAAGAAACCCTTTAATAAAAGGAAATCAAATATTTAGATTTCTTCGTTCTACTTTATTTGTTTTTTTCTCAGAATCAAGCCTGTAACGTGGTTCAAGCTTTCTGCATTTAGCTCAGGTCATTAAATGGTTAAACAACAGTCCGCTTGTTTGCAAAAACTTTGCATACGTTTTTTTTCATAGTTTACAAGAAAATGTGGAAAATAGTAAAAGACAACAACATACATGTTACTGAACATTTTCTATTTTAGGAATATTGTTCAGCCCTTGTTAACATGAAAAAGAAAAATAAGATAATGTGCCGATCTTAATCGAGGCCTCGGGACAAAATCTTCTGATTCTTCCGCAAAAAATCTCCTCAAGGGCCGCAAATGGCCCTCGGGCCGCACTTTGGACAGCCCCCGGCTTTAGGCGCTGCAATCCCGCTTGTCGATGTAGTTTTGGCCTTTTAATGTTTTTTTCCTCGCAACAAGGGGGGGATTGGAGCTTCTCATCGTAGTGTCGATTAAACGCTGCATCATGTTGGTTGTGCTTTTTTGTGTCGTTCCCTGTCCTCCTGCAATATTTGCACACAGTTTTTGTCTCGTCTGTTTTCTTCTCACCTCTTGTCTTTTTCTGTCTTTGTCCTCCGACTTGTGAAGACAGTGGTGCATCCTCAGTTTCAAAATCTTGCTCTGCAGCTGCTGACGCTCACCATATTATTGCGATTCATTTTTCAGAGTACCGATGTGAATCTTGACACCTCTGAAACGATTTTACGATTAATCTTAACATCCCTAGTCTTTGTTGTTCTGTAGACTTGGTAGAAGAAGCTTTTTCATTAGCCTGCGTAATTATGACCTGCAGACAGTGTTTGACTCTGATTTGTCTGTCGAGTAAATTTAAGGGTGGGTGCACAATTTGGCATTTTGAATTGTCCTGAGGGGTGCGTGCAATATCTGGCAGGCATGCATTTCTTCTCATAACACCGGTGCTTACAATAAGTTTTTACACATGAAGTGGTACCAGGTAAAGGAAGTATTTTCAGCTTCCTGGTTTTCTGAACTTCACCATAACCCTTGAATTTGTTCTGAAGACAAAAACATTTGAATGTGTATTTAGCAAAGCAGCGTGGATCGTTTTTGTCCGTTTTTCTACAGATTCTTTTGTATGTTTTCTGCACTGTCCTTTATCTCTGACTGAGCTCTGTGAGGAAGCAGTTGTCAAGTCATGTAAATCAGGTTTCACTGCAGGAATGCTGATGCAGCTTGCTTGACTTTCTCTGTCTTTTTTTAGGACAAAATGTTTCGTCGATCAAGATTTAGTGTTCGACCCAATGTTGGTACAGCGGGGAGAACAGCAGCAACACCTCAGGAAGCCCCTTCAGCGAGTCAGGAGGCTGGTGGTGAGACCCCCAAAGACGTCAGTGAGAGCTGCACAACTGATGCTGCTGTGACAGAAAACAAGTCTGAGGCGACGCCTTCAGAAAAACCTACATCCACGGGGTGAGTTACAAGCATCAAGCTGTCAGTGTTAGAAATCTTGGCTGCATCTATTTGTCATGTGTAACAAAAAAAAATATTTATGTTATTATTAGGGATGGTAATGATCAAAATGGAGAAGGTACCAGCTCCTCAGCGGCGGTCCAGAGAAGGAAGCGGTTTTCCATCAAGCCGAAAGTGGCTCCAGGCCGACTGTCCACCCTTTCCCGGACGCCAAAGTCGCCCGCCAAGGCCGTCGCCGAAACCTCCATCTCAGACCTCGACAAACCGACAACATCCAGCCAACCTGGGACTCCAACTTCCCCCCGAGGACTCCAATCGCCAAGGCGACGGAGGTCTTCGGAGGACAGCAGGCAGCCCAAAGTGCAGCCCAAAGCCGTTATCTCATCAGACACTTCGGGACCTTTAGCTGACCCTTCAGCGGACGATTCACAAGAACAGACACATCTGCCAGCAGACAGTGGCAAACAGTTAGAAAGCACTTCAGACGGTCCAGTTAAAAAAGTCTCCTTTGCACAACCGGATAAAGTCCAACCCTCGCTAACAGACAAAGAAGCCACAGAGATATCGGAGAAAGCGAGGACTCTTGTCTCGTCTAAGGGCAGCCTTTCGGTGACATCTCCAGCGTTCTCCTTGAGCAGACTCCTGAACGACCCGTCGGACATGCAGAGGATCGCAAAGGCTCAAAAACTCAGAGAGCTACTCAGACAGGAGATGCACAGAGAAAAGGTAAGATAGATTATTTGTGAATGCACTCCACTTCATGTTAAAGGCTTTATATGTGATTTTTCACACTTAAATGTAGAAATCAAGTATATCCTCTGAAAATAACTCTGTGAGTCATGACTGTCTACAATGGGTGTAACACCTGAGTCCCACTGTCTGTGATGTTTTCAGAGTTTTCAGAGTCCTATCTTCACTTCGAAGATCTCACTATCTTCATCGCCCGGACTGCTGGCTGACTCCTCCCCTCGTGTATAAAAGTTGTTTAATTGAGGGACTAGAGAAAAGAAGAATAACATACTGTACTCACTGCTTAAGTGTGTTTCTAGATCACGCTCATTTCAGGTAAACGAGCATAATAAAGATCGCTAGCATTAGCATGCTAACACAACAATGCAGCACAAGTTTTTTTGGTTTCATGCTGGTGCTCAAGGGCGACATCTGCTGGATCAAAAAATCGCATATAAAGCCTTTAAATAACACTGTTGTTGAGTATTTAGTGTTAAAAAGATATCAGTGCTTCAAAGAGTTCTATAATTTGTTGTTGCAGGAGAAGAAGAAAATTAAGGTGATTAAAAAGGAATTTTCTTTGGATCCTGCTAAAATGACCATGAGGGATCTTATCCGTTACATGCCGGAGTCTAACCCCATGACGTAAGTGTTTACCTAAGACCCAGCTGCTCCTGTGTTTCATTCAATATAACACTCACTCCATATCTGCAGAAAAATCGATCTATTGATTGTCTTGGAATGTGTTCCACAAGAAGTTTGTCTTATGTGACTTTAATTTTTCAACTTGTTTTTACCAGATCTAGTCTCGAAGAAACCGTTATCGAGAACGAGACTGTGATCCCGCCTTCACCTGCAAGAGAAGCGTGAGTTCATTCCCCCTCATTTTCTAACACTCTGTCCCTCAGAGTTCAGTCGTTTACATGTTGTAAACAGTGACTAAAGAGGAACAACACTAAAGGAGCTTTATTTCTGACTTTCTGTGTTTGTTTGCATCAATGCTTGAATATTGAAAAAGTGAGACACAGTATGTTGCGTTCTGATATTTCATGATTGGAACATTTTGCATTTCAGTCAGCAACAAGCTTTATTTTTGGTCAAAATATAACATGAATCAAGCACCAGAGGAGGTTTGTGACCCTGTATAAACCAGCTCTCTCTGAACGCTCCGTTTTGGTGTGTGTGTCTCTTTAAATGCAATGACCCCCCCCCCCTGAGTTTTCCCAGTAGACATCACTCCGAGAATAAAAATGGCGGACCTGCGCAAAAGTTTTGCTCTAGGCTTGAGGTGGAGTCCATGGGTGGAGATACCAGGGGAGGGGAGGGGATTTCTTTTTTACCAGAATCCCACTGTGACATCACAAGGAGAGCACATTAGAAACAGAGCATTTTTCTCTGTGTTGTAAGACTTATGCAGACCACAAACAAAGGACTGGATGGGTTTATTTTTCACATTTTGTGGGTCAGTAGACACTCAGGTTACCCAAATATATGTTCAAAAACATAACATTCACAATATGTCCCCTTTAAACAAAACACAACATAATGGCAGCGACCGATACAACACCATGGCGTCCTAAAACTTCTAAAGCCTCGGAGCATTTCGCCCTGAGTGTTGCAAAGGAAATGACTGACCTGCATAACTTGTAAAACAGACCTTGCTCTTCATGGTAGCATGTCGGTAACACGAGCGACTTTGAAGAGGAAGTTCGTTGGACGTCTACTTTGACATTCCCTCACCTTAAAACCTTTCTCCTTATGCAGTCTGAATGATTGAACAGCCTGGATAGTGTTCTCCATGCAGGAAGAAATCTTAGAAAGACTTCATATGTTGACATCAGAAGTCGGTTAATGGCATGATAAAATATTCATAGCCACCTTTTTCTTTGTCCGATGTTTGCAGGTCACCAGAGAGAGTAAAGGAACCTGAACCTGTCCCTGAAATCACAAGCCCGAGGGAGGAGGAAGAGGAGGGGGCTCAGGAGGAGGACGGGGAGAACCAGGAGGACCAGGATGATTCGCTCATGGTGCCTCAGGTCAAAGTAGCAGAGGATGGCACACTGATCATCGATGAAGAGAGGTCAGTGGACTTCTTTAGAAACCAAAATAACATCTTTGTGTTTATTTAGTTCCCTGGGATTTCTGTGGATAAATATTTAAACCCTTGTGTTTATCTCAACTTGATAAAATTGATTGTATACAAATGCTTTGAAACTTTCCTCACAACATGTGATATTACTCAAACATAGCTACCTTGTTCTTATAGTGGAGATATAATTGCTGTCTTAACAATACCTTCAACCCCAACCCTTGTCCCAGTCTGACAGTGGAAGTCCTGCGAGCCAAAGGGCCGAACCCAGCTAACGATCGGGACCCCATCTTTGAACGAGGCTCCACTACAACATACGCAAGCTTCAGGAAACCGACCTATTCCAAGCCCTGGTCTAGTGAAGGTACAGCCACTTTATCTCAAAGGAACCTGACTTGATTCCTTTGTGATGCCTTGTACGTGTTATTTAAAACATTGCTGTTATTGTTTTTTTTTTTTACATCAGAAACCGACATGTTCTTCCTGGCAATCAGCATGGTGGGGACGGACTTTTCCATGATTTGTCAGCTGTTTCCTCACAGATCTCGATCGGAGATAAAGGTCAGAGCAGAAAACAGACAAAAAAATAAAATAACTCTTGAAAGAAAAAAACAAAATCAAGTCAAGCTGCTTTTCTAAATACACATTCAAATGTTTCTCCTTCAGAACAAATTCAAAAAAGAAGAACGAGAAAATTCCTGGAGGGTTGACAAAGCTTTCAGTGAGTATTCAGCAGGACATTGTAGATGTTTTCCTTGTTATCTTTGATGCATCATTTAATTGGTAAACTTTTGTAGGAGAGAGGCGCAAACTGGACATAGAGTATTTCTCTAAGCTGCTGGAGAAGATCCTAGAAGTTCAGAAAACCAGGAAGAAACTCAAATCTGTCACTGTGAAGAATTCTCCCAAGAAGGAAAAGAAAAAGAGAAAAAGTATGTTTTTTAATTTCCTTATTTCATCATGTTTATTAATCTGTGAAATGTCTATTATTGGTAAAGTCTCTTGAATATTTATTTTTGATGGACAGGTTAACACTTTTTGTCCTTGGGTTTTGTTTTAATTTGAACAATCCTTTTGTTTTTTAATTCCCTCTAAAGGCAGAAAAAACTCAAAGAAGTTGAGTGATGTTGAGGAGGAAGATGAGGACAATGAGAACAGCCTACCTGACTTGGAGGGGGAAGGAGAAAAAGAAAACGAGGACCTCTGTAATGAAGGAGGAGCCGAGGTTTCTAAGCTCAAAAAGAAACGCAAAAGAAAGAGCGACGCCTCGAAGGAGGAGCCAAAAGACAAGAAAAACAAAGCGGGTAAAAAAGACAAGGAACAAGGTACAAAGTCATTTGACATTCAAGGATTCCTTGAAATTTTCTTGAGTTAGGATTGTGTACACAAACAGCTCATGTTGTATTCTATCAATGCTTCTGTTTCTGGTGCAAGTGACTTTTAAAATTCCAATGAGGTTGCATTGCTTGCATCGTAATTCTTTTTGTGTTTTTACACTCAGATGATTCCTGCATACCAGAAGACACTGAAGCAGCACTTCCCGCGGAAAACACAAATTCAGACATGTAATGAAACTTTTTAAAATGTTGTTCAAATGTAAGATTTTTGTGCACTGTGAGCTGGAATAGAATTGTTTTCTTTTATGTTCAGGTCTGAGAAGAGTGGGGATGTGAATGCAGCCAAGGACACTACAATTAAGCCGGCTAAACTGTCTCGAGGCAAAGCACCAAAACCACTTTTGCCTTTGGGCAGGAAGTGGGGCAAAAAGCCTCCCAAAGCCTCCACAAAGGCCGGAGATGCTGCGTCCGATAAGGGGGACGAGAGTGAGATAGAGGGAACATCCGAGGAGCAGTTAAACAAAGATGCATCACCTCTAAAACAAGCAAATAAAAAGTCAGACAATGATGACAATTCCTCTGAAGAAGAGGAGACAACTGTTCAACCTGTAAGACCCACCAGGTACAATGATTTGTCATTTTATCAAGAGGCATTCCAACATCTATTCCCAAAGACATATAAAACCATTAAGAGTTCTTCATCAGTGTGTGATTGTGTTTTGTAGATATGGGAGAGTGCCCAAACCAACTAAGCCCTTGAACTACCCAGCCAGAGAGGATGCACACTCCTCTGCATCTGAAAGCACTTCTGCCTCTTCTGCTCGGCCTGAACCCAAACCCCCTGCCAAGAGAGGAAGAACGTCAAAGGCCCAATCAGCCCAAGAGTCCAAAAAGCCCAAACTGGTCACCCTCAGGGCCACTCAGTCAGACTACAGCGATGAAGACAATGACGAGCAGTGGGAGGAACAAGTGGCGTCGCAGCCTGCATGTGGCTCCAGTAACGACAGCAATGCACCGGCATTTGTGCCTGCCAGCCTGCGCTCCCCACATCCGATGATGTCAGAAGTGGAAGAGACTATGGAGGAGGTATGAGACACTCTTCAGCGATTATGCATTGCAGAAACATACACCTTCCATTACTTTTATTTTGTAGCTTCATAAAATCAGTTTGTTTGTGATTTCATCATCTTTGTGGGCATGTGTTTTATGTTGTGCATGATTTTTTTCATTCCATAATTCAAACCCTCCACTCTTGACTCCCCCCCTCATCCTGCACGTAGCTTGATATCTTGGCCAATATGCCTGATGTGTTGGGCATCTCCCAAGATGCTATGTGCCCTGATGCCTCTTGTGAGCGGGCACAAAATGAGACAGGCACAGCTGAACCCTGTGAACACCAATTGGACCTGCTAGTTGTAAGTGTTCCATGCATAAAACCCAACTACCAGTTAGAGCAAATCCTTATTCCCAGTTACTCTCAAATTTACATTTGTATACAATTTCTAATATCTGCTTTTTATTATCTACACAACAAAGTTTATTTTTTGGCACATAAAAAGCAAAAACTTTTAGTTTGAAGAATAAGGATGCAGTCTCCATATTTTGCACAAATGGAACAACTTGCATTTTTTTGTGTCCTGTTGAAATCTAGTTTTAAAAACTCTGCAAAAGTGTAACTGGAGCTATTGTAATAGACATTTTTCCATATATATATCACATCATTTCACAACTAGTCTGGCTTGTACAGTGTAAGAGGAGTTCATTTGACTTACAATACATGTTTTTCCCCCAACAGGATGTTATAGAATTCCTTTCTTCAGAACACTCAGAAGGTATGTTGAAAGGCTTGACAGTGGAAATCCAGTTTTGACAATACATTTACATGGTATTAGAGTTAATTTTTTTGTGCATCATTTAATTGCAGTAACTGAAGACGAGAGCTACAACGAGGCCGCTCAGACCTTGTTGACCATCGGCAATCTGGCTCACCTCTCTCAACCAGACCAGAATCAATTAGTCACACCAGAACAAACAACAGGTAAGAAACCAAAATGTTACATTGAATTAAGAGGATTAAATTACCTGCATACTAAACGTCTCTTAATGTTCACTTGCAGAGACGATATCAGTAAATCTGAGTGAAGCTAGTCCACACCTGGAAGAAGAGATTGCATCAATGCCTTATGCACAAGAAGAAAACAGTGCCACTCCTTTTATGTCTGCAACCTCTGGCCACGGAATCACAGAAACCTCAGAAACCACTTTGGAGCTACAAAGTAGCACAACAGACGATGATGGCTTGCAAAGTAGTAATCAGCAGACTGGTACTGATGTGGATCCTACCACTAAATTACATGCAAGTCCAGAGGGTTCAAAGAAAGACTCTACACCAGCCAAGAGGGGACGATTATCCAAGGTGAAACCAAAACCTAACCTAGGCCGAGCCTCGAGGGCTGCCCAGTCGCAATCCCAACCTGACACATCTATTGCTGAACAGAGCCATACAGATTCCCCAAACCTTGTTCAAGCCACTGGGATACTATCAGCTGCAGAAGAAATCCCTGAAGTAGTATCCCACCATGAAGACATGTTGAAAGATGACAATGTGCACTTGAGTTGTTCAGACGTCAAATTTACAGAAAAGCAATCTGGCAGACAGGAGAGGTCCGATGCAGCAACATCAGGTCCAGAGACGCAAATAATCAAGGACAGCGGAGACTCATGGTCCACAGACGTCATGCCCGAATCTCGTGTTTGGACCACTCAAAGTAGCACAAATAATCTGGTGACATCTGACACAGCAGTCCAAGATTTACAGATTGGACTACCGACAAATGTAGACTCAGCCTCAGTCCAAGAAAGCAGTGAGCATCTGGCTTCAGGTGTAACATCTGTAGAAGATTTACCTGACAGTCAGAAACAAGAGAGTAGAAGTGCATCTCCTCCCAAGACCGGGATAAGTCGATTCCAGAAAGTCAAACCAAAACCCAACCTAGCAAAGTCTTCAAGAGCCGTACGTTCTAAACCTCAAACGACCAAAGAAACTGTAGAGAAAGACCCCAACCCATCTCCAAACATTGAAATCCCTTCAGCAGAACCCACCTCTCTTGAAAAACCAGGTCAAGGACTTGTTTCTGATTCCTCACCTTCATTGGAATTTGGCCCTGCTCTTACTTTGTCAGAGGAAATACCTAAGATGGACAAGAAGAAGACAGTTGTTGGACTCGTTGGTGGTGAGGATAATTTGGGGATGACCACTTTACACCAGGATTCTTCAGAAAACCAGAACGTTTCTGTAGCCCCATCGAGTACAGAACAGGCTGCAGAAGAAACAAAACCAACACCTAAGTCCACAGAAGGGGGCGGTGGTAATCAGCTGAAATCAGACACCGTAGTTACAGAATCACAAGGGTCTAACAAAGACTCTGCTCCTGTTGTGCCTGCAGAAGTTTTACCTGTCAGTCAGAAACAGGATAACGAAGGAGCATCAACTTGCAAGACCACGATAAGTCGATTCCAGAAAGTCAAACCCAAACCCAATGTAGCACAGACATCAAGAGCTGTACGTTCTAAACCTCAAACGACCAAAGAAACTGTCGAGGAACAATCCCAGCCAACTCAAAACCCTGACGTCCATGAAAAAACAATAGACGTTTTTGTAGAACAAACTTGCATCCCATTAACTGAAAATCCGAGGGAAGGCGTTGGACTTGCTCCAGATCTAATGCCATCTTCGGTTCCAGGAACTTCTCTTGCACCCACGGAGGAAATGACTACAATTGAGCGGGAAAAGAAAGAAATTGGAGCTGCTCGTTGTCAGTTTGAACCTGGTTCAGCAACATTTGACCAGAGACCCACAGAAAGTCAGATCTCATCTGAAGCCCAGTTTGATACAAATCAGACTACCAGAGATACAACGTCAACATCTCAGCCCAAGGTGCAAGATTTGGTGCCTCATGTTGGGACAACTGAAAGTAGCTCTAGAGATTTGCAAACATGTGTGGTCACAGAATCCTCAGGTGACCAGGGGTCAAATATAGACTCAGTTAAACACGATTTTCTTGTCAGTCAGAAACATGAGAGTGAAGATGCATCCTCCCCCCAGACAAGAAGAAGTCGATTCCAGAGATTCAAACCAAAACCCAATGTAGCTCTGACATCAAGAACTGTACGTCCTAAACCACAAACCACTAGCAACGTTGTAGAGAAAGACTCCATTGAAATTCCAAAACCCACACTACAAGAAGAAACAAAGGTTGAATTTTTGGGCCAACCAGCCTGCAGGACATCTCCTGAAAAAACAAGTGAATGCACTGGTCCTGCCCCAGATGATGTATGGTCATTGGATTTGGGATTTCCTCCTTCACCCAAAGATAATGTTTCTATAAATGAGGAGAAAAAGACAGATGTTCAAGATCTTGGTGGTGGGACAGTCCCTCCTGGACAGCTAGGACAAAATGAAAGTACTGTCTCTGCTTTGGTTTCAAAATCTTCACTGGAATCACGCTCTACTCAAAAAGCATCGGAGGACTTATCTTCAACTGAGGAGCCGGTGACAGATGTTGGACTGGACTCAGGCTCGGAGGGCTCACAACAGAGTGTAGCTCAGGGAAGGCGACGGGTTCCCAGAGTCAAACCCAACATTGGATCGTCAACCAGAGCTAGACAGACTCAAATGCAGTCAGATGATACAAGTAAACCTTCCCAACAATGCCACAAGGACATACCAGAAAATAACAGTCAACAAAGGGAACTGGAATCCACAGACAGAGACAGCAAGGACTTAAAGACGACGCAATGTTCCTTACATACAGAACTTCTCAGCTCAACAAAGTCTGCAGAGTCTGTAGATATCTTAAATGACAAGGCTGTGTCTTCGTCTGCTGATGACTCAGTTCTTGAAAATAAAACCACTGAAAAATCCAACGTTGAATGGGACAAAATGCCCACCAGCGACAAGGTGGAGGCTGGACCTGCTGCACATTGGGACCTCAAACAGGACACATTTATTGAAGCAATAGAAACGAATACCCAACCAACAGAGATTCCTATCTCTGATGCTCAGTCTTCAGAAGGAGGCTCCGCAGAGTCACAAATTAAATCTTATCTCCCTACTAATAACCAGTCCACATCAGATTCAGAGGGAAGCACTCAGCTGCCAAAGTCACAATGTCAAGAAGTCCAACAATATCCTGAAGCCAATCAAACAACTGCACAAAGGTAAGAATTTAAATGTATTTTGTGTAAGAATGTAAGACAATCCAAATAGTAGGAGTGGGATAAAATATCGATTTTGCAATTTATCATTGTCCTAACTAACGGTGACACAATAATCAAGTTGCTGGTGCTAAATATTGGTATTTTAATCGAAAAGACAATTTGGTGCTTTGGATTTCCCAGGCAATTTCACTCACTATGTCACTACTTCACGACTCCTCAGGGGGGAGTCTATGACATGAATAATGGCAACATTGATGGAAATTAAATTGACCAAAGAAGTTGACAGTAGGATAGAGATAAAAAATGGAAATTGCAGTGAATAAATACAATTTTCCTGCTTTTTACTTTTTTGGGTGAATTTTAGAGTCTTCTGTTCTGATTTTCTTGCAATATATCAACTATTGGGAACGCTGTATGGTGATATAATCCTTATTGTGGGCATCATATCTAGTATTACATTGTGTCATGAGTTACCCGGGGATCCTCACCCGCACTTGAAACTGTTATTGTCTTATTTTCAACCATTTTCAAACCACCATAAAGGAAGTATTCGATGGATTCTCCTCTAACATTGTTCGTTTGTTTTCCACTTAAAGCACTCCCAAAGATCATTTGGAACAAACAGACTCTTCAAAGTCAAGAAGAGACCCTCTGAGTCGTAGAGGCCGGTATGTAAAACCCAAACCTAACCTTGGACGCAGTCGCCAACCTCCTCAGTCCCAACAAGTCCAGGACGCAGAGCAAGCAGAAGCAGGTATGACTCAGTAAGAAAATCAAGTCCCCTTGCCCCACAAAGGATCAACTTGTTAAAAGCTAATGGTCCTTTTTTTCCATAGATTCTGTTCCTACCTCAGAAGGTGTGGATGCCTCGGTTTCTCACGGAGCTCTGCCTGAACTTCAACCTGACATTCAGGAACAAGTAGAAGAAGCTCTTAGCCAATTAAGTAGCCAGAATTTACCTCCAACTGTTGCTGGAGCCTCGTTTGGCTGTGTATCAGAAGCACAGGACCATTCGACTCAGGTAAGAGATGAGATCTAAATATATATAGATCTTAGAAAGATATTGGTTGATTTATCGATATTGGAATTTTTGTTCTCACTAATATCAGCATCGGCCCTCAAAATCCTATATCAGTCTGGCTTTATTAATTACTTTAGCTTGTCAACATTATGCTATGCGGCATCAATTTAATGGAAATGGCGTTTGAGTGGGGTAGCATCCTTCAAAGGACCAGGCCAATGAGGGACCCAGCCTTCGTAGCCCCGTGTAGACCGCTCAGGTTGTTCTGCAATGAGACGGTCTATGGAGGATTTCCTGTTTGTCCAGCTGTTCCTGCCTTTACCTTCTCATTACTAAGCGCTGCTGCTGTTGCCTAGCAACTTCTACAGCTGCACCAGAACTAGCTAGATTAACCAACTTCACCAATAAATAAAGTTTCAAGGCGCCTTTCTTTTTATAAGATAAGATATGTATTGCTAGCTTTTTGACTGAGTTGAAACCATTTATTTAGAAGTTTAATCGTTGACCTCTTGGATGCCATTTCCTTTGAGTTGGCACGCAATGAATGTAGGGATATGTAGTTCCACAAAAGATGCTCTGGATTCCTCCTCTGTGGCCCTGGGAAAGTTGGACACATTAGTCAGCCGAAGGAGCCTTTGAAATGGGACGGCCTTCGACGCACCCCCGAGATACAATTGGTTTTCAAATGTGTCCTTTGAAGGATGCAGCGCCTGGATTGAAACAGACAACTACGCTATGTAGTACCAACATTACAAGTCATTTCAGGGATTAATACAAATCATCCAAAGTCCTGTGATTTATGTGAAAAACCTCTTAACTGCATGTCATTTATGGATCAATCCTGAAATTTGTGGCTTTGATTCTTTTTCAAATCCCAGGATGCACCACTGCCAAGTACAGAAGAGTCTTTCAGTGATCCCAGTTTCTCAATATTTCCAGACAGTAAGTCAACAATTGATCACTCACACCTGTTAATTCTGTACTCGTAATTATTGGCTAAAAGTCCTCTCTCTCTCTCTCTCTCTCCCTCTCCCTCTCTCTCTCTCTCTCTCAGTGCTGTCAGGGCAGATGCCTTCTGACTCGGAGGAAAAGTTTATCATCCTCTCTCTGATTGAGATCCCAGTCTGCCAACAAGAAGAGATGTTGCAGAGTGTGCCTGAGCCTCTTCCTTGTCCTCCTGTCACAGAGGCGTCGATACAGCAGCGGAGGTCGGTGCCTTCTCTAGATGAGTTGGTCGTCCCATACTTGGGAGGATGTTTGATTTCTTCATTTGGTGTCTGATTCTAACATTCTTGTACCTGCATCAACAGTGTTCCTGCAGAGTGTTCGACAGCTACAGGAGTTGAGAGTCTTTCTAGCGCTGCTCTCACTGTGTCCATGGAGGAGAGCGAGGAGACCGGCCTCATCAACGCCAAAGATTCTGGATCCAACTCCACTACTTGTACGGTAAGTGAACTTGCATGGAGCCACTTGTTGCTTCAATGTGATCAAATATCTGTATTTGTCAGCCATTTACTTTTTCTCACATTAGGGTTCAGTCCCTGAGAATCAAGGGGATCCACAAGGTACAGTGATCGCACTATTCTGTCATTTACTTTAACAACTACAACTGGCTGTTATTAGGAAAAGTGAATGTGTATTTATTGTTGGTATTTTTGGAACAGAGAGTACTACAGTCCAGACATCCACATTACCAGAAACCGTGGAGGGTACTGAGGAGACTGAAACCCCGCCTACCAAGCAGAAACTTCAGGGTACAACAAGAAGAGGTACACAGTTACTGAACACAAAACAGTTTACATGTACGAGTTTGAACGCTACTAAACACAGCCTGTAAAAATAGATTCTTCCAGATACATTTAGAAAATCCAAGGCAGTAATGTCTGAATTCATAACGTCATAAGGAGGTGCACACATATTGGAAATGCTATCTCAACCTAACTTTTTAATCAATCTACAAACAGTCACAGAGGTGGAGCTGTGGAGGCCTTAAGCGTCATCGCAGACAGCTGCAACGCACCCACCTGCCGAGCCCCTAATTCTGCAAAATGATGCTTTACTCAAAGCCTTAATTCAAATTTATTCATTTTGGGATTTCTGCTCATTTGAGTGTGTGATTTCAAAAAAAATAACATCACATGCATTAGGGCCCCGTGTCCACCTAGTGTCTTTTCTGAGCTCCAGTGTCTTTTTAAAATTCAATGGGTAGAGAGCGTTCGCAGCAGAGCGTCTTTTTTCCAAGCGTTCCGCCTTTTTTGAGCAGCCGCTCCGAGTGAAATATACCCTAAGTTAAGAGTAAGAAAGGGAAAAAGCAAGTTAAAAGTATGTTAATCATGTTCCTGTGAAAAACAAATCCGCTAGCTTTTCATCCGAGCATCCTTTTACTAATGTGAGAAATTCTGTTTATTTGATGGATTGCCCCTTGAGATGAACCATCTCGTTTTCGAGGGGGGTCCAACACAAAAACAAAAACAGAACAGTACAGTGTGATACAGACAGTCAAGCACAAAATACACACTAAACATAAAGGCTCTCAAACACCCATCCGCCCACGTATCCCTCCCGCAAAGCCACAGCACCCACACAAAATCATCAGAGGTAGATGCACAAAATGACATATGCGATCAAGAAAACAAAAAGATATGATATTAAAGGGGCAAGAAGACATTACCATTACCACTTATCACATGCACTTTCAGAATATTTGGCTGATCTTTATGTGTTCATACAAACAGCCAAACGGCAGGTAAAGCCCAACACTTCAAGGAAGCAACAAGCCAGCACGACTGTCACTGCTGAGGAAGAAGAAGAGTCACCCCCGCTCCAAACAAACACCACTGAGGAGTCAGAGCTCCCCGGGCTTTCTGTGCAGCCAAGAGAATCTGACGAGCAGCAGCAGAAGAAGAAAGGTGGCAGCCGTAAAGAGGGTTCAAAGAAAGCTCCAACTGGTTCAAAGGACGCTGAAGAAAGCAGCTCAGCACGACCGACAAGAGTAACCCGTAATAGGTGAGGAAAAAAGTGTGAAAGTTTATTAGTCTGGATCAGATTTCCCCTAGTTTCCATGTCGATGTTTATTTTTATTTTCCCGCTGCCTCACAGAAATCCCAAAGGCTCCCTTCCTGAGACGAACAACACGGCCCCTCCGAGCTGTTCTACGCCTGCGAGAGCAACATCCAAGGCTCAGAAAGTCAAAACTCCACGTGCAGCAAGAAAACAATCCGCACCAGAATCTGAAGCCTCAACATCTCATGAAGTCGCTCCCACATTCAGCTCAGTAGAAACCTTAGAGGAACAACCCCTTTCAACATCTCTGACAGAGCTGAACATCAGCCAGACGTTTGACTTCGGACAGGGCTTGGACCCGGGGCTCACTCCGTCTCAGTCTTTTCTTGACGTAAGAAGGGTTAAAGTACAGATCAGGGAATGGAGATTTATCGTACTTCAGTTGAATTTTTGCACACTTCTTGTCCAGTTTAATAAACCTGATCCTCATTATGTCTTCTTCCTTTCAGGTGTTTTCCTCCCAGCAGAGTCTGGATCTGGACGGCAGCTCGATAGAAGAGGCCACCAGCGTGTCTCAGTACTTCTTAAGTGACATTTTTACAGACGTGGAGGAGGGCTGAGAGCCACAGAGAGGTGAGGTGAGAGACCGGACCTGCCACTGGCTTGCTTTTTAAATCTTTTTAGTTGTGTTATATTTGTAAAGTTTAATTTATTACAGAAATGTTTTGTTGTTTTTTTGCTGTCAGTTATGATGTGAAGATAAATTTACTTAAATGACAAAATTCATTTATTTTTTCTTTCACAAGCACTTTGAATATGTACATTAATTGAATTACTCTGAAGTTCCTTCTTGTTGAAAAGCCATTAGATCAAATAATAACTAGTTTGACTCACTTTGGCAGCTTATCCCCAATCACTCACTTAAGCTAGCTACACACTAGAAGATTTTAGGCCTCCCAACGATCGGACAGGGGAGGGGCGTGGCCTGATTCAAGACTTGTTAAGAGCAACTATTTGTCCAAATATCCTCAAGTGTGTTGTGTCAATACGATCATTATGCTGATCCTGTTGGAGCGCCCCAATCTAGAATCACGGGTCGTGCTGCCTCCGACTTAATGCCCGCAATAGCCAATGAGAGCAAGCAGACCGGGATGCATCACCAATCGGGTTTTCGCGTACTTGTTCAGCTCACAATAGTGTTGTAGTCAAGACCACATTAACTAAGACCAAGACATACCCGAGACCAGAGTGCTCCAAGGAGACTCAGACAAGACCAAGACCGAGACCATAAATATCTCAGCTTCTTGTGTGCAGGGGGCGTGTCATTCACTTAGACCGTAACACCAGGAAAGGTTGCATCCGTAACCGTTGGATAAAAGTCAAACTAGAAAAGCCTGAAAGAGACTTTTTCCTTCTAATCACAGGAATGACGTTAAAATAGCCCGTCAGTGGTGGTCTTGATTTAAAACCCAGAGTCCGCCCAGTCTGAGACCTGGACCTTCAAAAAGTGGTCTTGAGACCAAAACTGATTTAGAGTACTACAACACTAGCTCACAAACATGACGGGGAACATAAACATTTCTCGTGTAAGACATACCGCAATATGGCCGACTGATGTTGATCGTCCTCCATATTTGTAGTTCTTCATCACGCAAGGTTCTGTGGGATGTCGTTACTTCAAACAACCGGTGTGTGGTCTCTTGGTCTGGCTGAGTCGTGTGTGTTCGGAGGATTATAATTAAAAAAATCAGTAACTCTCGTCTCGTCTGTGGTCTCCCACGTTTTTAAAATCCTCTAGTGTGTAGCAGGCCTCAGTATTAAGCCTCGGACTCCCTCATTTGGTACCTGTAAATTTAAATATTGTACAAATATGAACTAGTTAGCGATGTTTGTCTTTCATACCTTTTCTGTTTTCACACTCGCAAAGACAGAAGTCTCAGGAAGAACAACAGATTACTTGACATCATGTACAGTTGTATGTTCGAATTTGTAAAATGTCTCTTGTTTATTTTTGAGCTCATTGTAAAACATCTGTTGTAATAAGAAACGCTTCTTTTTTTATTTGACACGAACAGTCTTTAATTAGCTCGTTTTTTATAAAACAAAGACAAGGCCAGGAGCTGTAAAAGCATAACGTTACACACCTCTGTATCACCGTGTACAGAGCCGAGGTTGTTCAACTTTGTTTACAGAACTTTCAGCAGTCTTTTAATTTCACTGTGAGAATGTGTTCATTGGTCCTATACAGATGTTCAGCATTCAGATTTATTATGTTTGATACCTAAAACAGAAAACACTTCACTTGTTCTTCACTTTAGATGTTCCCCTTGTTGTTTACAGTAAAACCTGGAATTATGTAAGATATGAATAAAATGTATTCTTCGACCACCACTCGATTCAGTCTGTGCAGCCGCCATCTTGTTTTATTTCATCTTGTGATGCGTTCACTGTCTTCTCTGAAAACAACTGGGTAACACTTTAAATTATGGTCACAATATTCACCATTAACTAGTTGATTATTAGCATGTTAGCAGCATACTGGTTGCTTATTAGTCCTTATTAAGCACTTATTAGTACCTCACTCCAGTGGTTCCCAAAGTGGGGGTCGGGACCCCCTGGCAGGTCGCAAGACACTGAGAAGGGGGTCGTGAGATTCCTTCCAAAAACAAACAAAAATAGAAAATGGTTAAATTTGCTCATTATATCTATTATTGGGAAAATACATACAAAACAACTAGTTAAAGTTTTTGAACATGAGTTATTATATTAATATGCTTTGCTTAGTTTGGCCCTCATGAGGGGAACATGAGGAAGTATTCAGGAAAATGCAGGCACTAAAACTGTGTCATTGTTTTTGTTTGCCAGTATTTTCTGCTCTGCTCTTTCCTTTATTCTTTGAAAACGTTGTATTAAACGCATTACTGATACAAAGACTGTCATCATAGTGTGGGACTCTGTTGTTGGTCTGCCATGTTGGGGCGTCCTTTTTACCTGATGTTTTGCCTCCTGAGACCCCGCCAAACTCCCTACTGTGAGGGACCTGTGAAGGCCGTCTCAGAAGGATTGGACTGTCCTGGCATTCTGTAGAACCTTGTGTGAAAACACCTAAAGAGACTGTATATGTTAAAGTTGAAATTGATCTGCTGTAGTCAGGGAAGACATCTCTCTGTGTTGTCGTCCTAGTTCTCTAGTGTGGCATTTGACACAATTGACTGTCACATCCTCTTACAGAGTCTGGGACCATTAATTGGCATTAAAGGAGCAGCGTTAAGCTGCTTTAAATCCTGTCTATAAGATCTGTGTCAGTTTGTGATTGTTTACTTTGAATACTCTATGACACCAAAAGTTGGTCATGCAGTCCCACAAGGTGCAGAGCTAGAACCGCTTCTTTTTTACCAGACTTCCTTCTCTCCCCAGCAACCTTTTCCAGCTCCTTCTGGAGTATTCTGCGGTGTTCCCAGGCTAGACGGGATATATAATCCCTCCAAGGAACTCCGGGTCTACCCTGGGGTCTCCTCCCAGTTGGTCGTGCCCGGAAGACTCCACAGGGAGGCGTCCTAATCAGATGCCCAAACTGGCAACTGGCTTTGCATCGAACTGAACTCTTATTGTGATTTGACGATGCAAAATTCAACGATTTTCTGTATGAACAATGGGATTTCTTTTGTCATTTTTTATTTATTATTATTTTATTCTTACTGCTTGTTTACGTTGAGTTAAGAGACTATTAATGTTCTTATAATTAACTGACTTATTACAGTACCTACACCTTCTTAACTGTACTTCCTCGCTTTAATAAGTATCTTAAGATGAAGTAAATATCCGCTCTGTATTCACACAATGATCGTCGTATGTGATAAAGCGGAGGGAATAAAGGCCCTCAAGCTCTAAGAATCCTCTAATCTCGCCTGCCGCGACCTCCTCTAGTGACGTTTAATACTGTTTTGATCTCTCAGTCGAGTAACTAATTGCTCTGTCCTCTGTGAACACTCTTTCACTCAGCTGTGAGATTAGTCAGTCCGCTAACTGTGCTTCCAGCTGACCGCACAGAGACCACACAGAGACCTCTGAGGCAACATGAATGACAACATACAGGTGAGTGTATTTTGAACCTTACTGGTGGTAATAAAGGTAATGAGTAAGAGGAGTGTATGTTTATAGTTGTATTCTGTTTGGTTGTGGTTTTTAACCGTACAGGAATCTACTCCTCAAATCTCATTTGTTTTGGGATTTAATGGATATCCAAAATATGAGCTTTAAGTACGCAGTTATAATAACTTTACAGTGACCTAGAATAAACCATTCAAACACAGTGGAGGGGGAAATTTGGTATCCTGTTAACCATCATCCAAACAGAGTATTTAACGTAAAATCCCAGCCTATGCCTGTTCTGGAAACCCCAAAAATCTACTGCTATTAATGACAACCAGCATAAACAAATGTACAGGTATTTCCTTTAAAATGAATTCATTTAATGAACGTCATTAGGACAAAAAATATGATTCTTACTATTTGAAGTTTGAGGTTTATTTTATGTTAAAAAAAAGAGAGAAGAAAAGAAAACTTAAAAAAGAAAAAAGGGGACAGATTTTTTTTTTCATTGTACAAACAATGAATCATAAAAAAGAAGCTCTCAATTATTTTCTAATTCAATTGTACACGTCCGAAAAGGAGTGGAAAGACGAGCCTATTTAAGGAAAGTAAGTAATTTGCATATTGTAAAAGTCAAACAAGTTTGCATCATCCCGGCCGGTCTCCTTTGGAACGACTTGAACGCCTGTATCCTCCTAATACTTTCTGATGCTCTAAATCAGTACCCATGGGGAACACACATTAAAAATAATACCACCTGTAAATAGAAAATTGATAAACTCCCACAGGATGTTTACATTTGTATTCTGATTAAAAGCATTTACAAAAGAGAAGAAGTCGAGTCATTGGGAAATTTGATTGACAAAGTAAGATAACATAAAAGTTGACTCTCAATCTGACGCATTTGAGCTGAACAAAACACATTTAATGTTTATCATGCGTATATCTCATGGATGGAAAGGTACCACATTTTTTTTTTTTTTACAACTACTGTATTTTAAAAATATTTTTACATTTTACTCTATATTTTTCTAACTTGTATCGCCCCATTCATGTATATTAAAGGCAGAATTATTGTCTGGAAGGTTACCAAAACCACTTCACATTGTACTTTAAATTATTGTGTGTGTGACCAATTCATGTGAATGTGGTAAAACAATGAAAATACAAACAATTTTTATCACTCGTGTGGAAAAAAGGACTTTGGATCCATTCTCCAGTTTTTAGTGTTGGTTTCTTATTGGCTCCCCTTCTAATCCATGTTTGTTTTCATTAAGAATAAACCATACAGTTCAAAGCATTAGATCTGAACTGAACCAGTGATCTCCTGATACTCTTTATACTATAATACTATGTAGCAAAACTGTAAATCAGCTGAACCAAACGTTATGTAACTTTTGAATGCTTTATTAAGAACAAGAGAGCCGCCTATCAACAGAGCTTAAGCTCAGAAAACATGACTGAATTATGCAAGGAACCTCTGATCCCTAAGCTGTACTTTTCTCGACTCATATGGCATGAAGCGGCATTCACTCGAGACTGAGAAAAAATAATCACCGAAAGCATACCAAGAAACGGAGGATCCATTAAGAGAACCACGAAGTAGAAATAAGAACATAAAAAAAATCATGGACATGAGAATTTAAGTGTGCTTTATAGCTTTGTTCTAAGAGGAAGGATGTGTGACTTTTTGATCCAGTAGATGTCGCTCTTGAGCACCAGCATGAAACCAAAACAAACTGCAATTTGGCCACACCTCCGCTATTCTGAAGCCTCCGCTCTCCTCCAGTGACACACCTCCAACACACCATAATTAAGCGCAAGCGACGCCGAAAATTGTCTTTTATTTATCTCGAGCTGCAATCACCTGTGGCCTGCATGTTAGCATGCTAATGTTAGCGCTCTTTAGTTAGCTTGTAGCTTCATACTGCATGTAAATAAACACAGAATGAGCGTGATCTAAAAACTCTTACTAACATCCAAATAATCAGTGAGTATGTTCTTCTTCTTCTTCTCTCTAGTTCTTGACTAAAACAGCTTTTATACACAAGGGGAGGAGCCGGCCGTCCCGTCCATGTAAACACGGCTCTGACAACAACACAGCCAGCGGGACTCGAGCTTCTCCCTCATTGTAGACAGTCATGACTCAGAGACACATTTACACAGGACAGACTTTATGATTTATTTATGTGGAACATGTCGCACAATCTTCCTTTACAGATTATATACATAATGAATGTATTTTTAATATTAGATTGTTATTTTCTCTTCAAAGTTAATTTGTGGGGAACAAACATTTTGACAACAATAGAAAAAAAACATGATTAAGGCCAAAGATTAAATAGAGAAACCAAAACAACACTCAACAATCCCTCTCCTATTTATAGCCAAATTAGAAACCAAGCTAAGTGGATTATCAGTGGAGAATTCCAACAATGAATCTATCTATTTGTTGTTGTTGTTGCTGTGTTTGTCCCTATCCTTCTTCCTGCATCTCCCTGTATCACATTTTCTGTATCCACTGTTACTTTTCTAAATGTTGCTTAGTGCTCATGATGGATTCATGTTGGGTCTTTGTAGGTAACATATCAAAGAGTAAAGTCTTTAAACTGCTCTTTTCTTGAGATAACATTTTGTTATGAATTGGCTCTATACAAATAAATATGTATTGATTGTTAAAGATTGAATACAATCATCTGCATGGAGACTTAAGCAGAGGTTTTCCTTCTTCCCCATGCACATTGTTGTTTATCGACCCGTCCAAGAACAACAAAACCTATTTTTTTTTACAGACATAATCAAAGGTCAAGTTTCACTATATTCATCCAGCATGCATTCTGTCATTTCTCTGTAATTCAACAAAGTCACCAGAAATCACTTGAGAGCTCTGACAGCTCGTATAGCTCTGAATCCTGGACTGGATCCAGGGATTAGTCTGATGCACTAATTTTACATTGTCTCCCTGTGACGACCAGGCTCTTGTATAACAGGTCTGGTTTGGGGTGTTTCCAATTGAAGCTGTGTTTAAAAGTCATGAGGCTTATGATGGTGACTGTCACCTGATATATAATTAATTGTCCATAAAGTATTTGTTTACATCATCATCAAGAACAACTGGAAATGGGGATGACCAATCCCTGGAATGCAACATGGCGTCCATATCAGTATACGGTTCTGTATTGGCAGTTTATCATTTGGTACAGCTGTCTGAATGTTTTGGGATAATTTGTTTACCTTATATAGTCGAGTCAATAATAATTTTTCAGTCTACAGGAACTATTTCATAGTTCTAGGATCTGTTGGAACCCCTCCCCTTTTTTTATTTATTTTGCACCGCGGGAACTAGGAACTATTTTAGTTTAGAGGAACCTTTTTCAGTCTTGCTTAAGAGTAGGTCCTCTCCCAGTACCATGGCGGTGCGATAAAGTCTCCATGGTGTGTGTAGTTCTCAGGGGACTCCCTACTGGATAGTTCCTCTTCAAAAAGTCCCCAAAACGGTTTAGATCGACAATGCATTGTGGAAGCTAATGAACAACAATCACAGGCTACAATACGGGCTATATGATACGATAGGATGCTGTTCTGTTGTGATAAAAAACATCATGTTAATTATACTTGGATTATACAACTCAGAGTTTGTTTTCATTGTTATTGTTTTGATTGAGAGCCCCCTAGTGGTGGAATTTACACACTGTGCCTTTAAAGGATTGAATCTCTCAGGACCATGAATATCAGTCTTAAATTTAATTCAATTCAATGAAGAAGGTGTTGAGATATTTAGACTAGACCAGCCTTTCCCAAACTTAAAACTGCCGCGGCCCACTTTGATATACAAAATGACTCTGGGGCCCGTTATAAAATAAAAGTTATGACTACAGCTATCACTTTCAGTAAGGGTCAATTATTGGACATGACAACATGATATTACGGCAAGATGTTTAATAAACATTATGTCCGTGAATAGTCATGACACGCCTTACTAATGACTTGAAGGGTTGACTAAAAGTACTACCATACTAAAAGTATGATAATTCTCTGTACACCCCCCCCCCCCCCCCCCTCCCCCCATGCTCAAAGCGGATTATCCCTTTTTCCCTTTCTAGTTAAGAGATTATGAATATTGTTATTAGTTCATTAAAAGAATGTTCTTTGTTCCTCTAATCTCAACACAGGATGAAGCGGTGCTGAAGCAGATTGAGAAGGAGGTGAGAATGCGGGAGGGGGCCAGTAAGCTGCTGGGATATTGTTCCAGGAGAGAGCAGGCCCTGGAGGCCTCCAAGAGCCTGCTCACCTGCAACTCCCGCATTCTGGCCTTGCTCAGCCAACTGCAGAGGATGAGGAAAGCGCAAATCTTGCACAGAGTGGAACGCAGGTCAGACACAGTGCAAGGATATACATTTCTTTATGTTTTATTATCAGAGGAAGGGGGGGTGTTTGTTATACATCTGTTCTGCAGGGGAGCAGGTGAAGTGTTTGTGGACATTGTGTATTACCCCTAATAGCCACTAGAGGGCAGACAAACCCACTTTTTCAGTCCTTGAAGTCTCATGTTTCAAGAGACGTCGTTTTGTTTTCATGTAAGGTTTTTTTTTTTATCACATCTTTTGTGTCCTGATTGCAGGTGTGTATGTGTAACATTACACTCACGCAGACAATTCTCTTTTTGTCAACACTCCAATAAAACACAATGTGCTACAAAGCAATCAAAGTACAATCTTTTCAAAACATGATATAATCAGTTTGTTCTAGGTTTGGTTACGGATAGCTCAGTATGAACTGTGTTTTTCTCCTTCAGGCTGTAATCTGTACCCTCGTTCTGGTTTTTATGAATGTTCCTGTTATTTTTTGTTCGGTACATTCTGAACATTTCTGTGTGTGCAAGTATGAATGCATGGTTGAATTCTTACTTTACTGCAGGCCCTCTGAAGATGTGCTGCCATGTTTGGGAAAAGTAGCGCTTTCAGGTGAGTGTCAACAAAAATACTTATGAAAAATAAAATAAATTTCATATAGAAAAATATAGAGAAAGAATTATACTTCTTGTTTTAATGTTTGCACTCTGCAGATCTAAGAATCCCACTGATGTGGAAAGACTCAGAGTACTTCAAAAACAAAGGAGGTAAGTCTTAGAGGACAAATCTAAAGAACCAATCAGTGAGATGTGTAGAGAGTGAGATGATAAAGTGATCTTACTGTATGATCAGACATTCATGTTATGTTGAAGTGCTGGCTTCTCTGACAACAATGCAGCAGCCAGTATGTCCTCCTTCTAACTTTAGATTCTGCTCCTGAATGCTCTGGATTTGTTTGGACCAGAGAAGGTAGGCGCTTTTAAGACGCCCCCCTACACGGCCGTTTTGGATGCCCCTCGGTTGTCCAGATATGAGAGCAGTTATCAGGTCAACAGGTGTTGCAGCGATGGAAGCGGGTCAAGAGAAGTGGTTCAGATAGAAGTGATTGTACCCGACCTAAAAAGCCTCTGCATGTTTCTAATAAGCTCCACGAGCAGAAACGTGCTCAAACTAGGATCAATATTGGAGATGCTTTTGAAAAATGGAGAGAGGTTAGAACACAGAAAGGTTTACAGACCCATGCAGAGCTGGATAAACACTGAAGCTTCAGTGTCCACCACATGGTGACCTGTGTGAGCATGGACTCTAGAGAGGAGGGGGGGGAGACAGCTCTCTATGATGTTTAGAATTTAGACTGCAGTACTGATTTTAAAAACTAGGTGTCAGAGTTACATACTGCTCCTTTAAAAAAGTGAATTCAATGGAAACCTTTTTTAACCTCATCATGTCTTGTTCTTTTTGCTCAATATAATTTGTTCTTTGTTCTTTTGACCTGCAGAGCTCCATCGCTGTGCCGTGTTCTGCCTGCTTCAGTGTGGCACAGAGATCTACGACACCGACATGGTCATGGTCGACCGGACTTTAACCGACATCTGTTTTGAAGACACTATCGTATTGTAAGTCCATCAATCAGTCAGTTCCTGTCATGACAAATGTTATCTCAAACACTTCAGGGAAAAAGGAGGTATGTCCACACACTTCCTCAAATGCCACAAAAAGTTTAAATATTTAATCACAGCATTTCAACTTCAGGTCATGTTCAGGTCATAATTCTAATTCAACTCCAAAATCACCTCCTTAAGAAGACTTCTGGTCCAAACGTTGTGATTTAATACAAACTTTTTTGTGGCATTTGAAGTGTGCTTCCATTTCTTCCTTTTCTCTTTGCTGTTTTTGTATATATATATATAGAGAGAGAGAGCTCCTCTACACTTTCTTCAGAGGTTCAGTTTTGGTTCAATCCCTCTTTTTAAAAAGTCATGATACATCTTTAAATAAATATTTCTGTCTGTGTGTGTGTGTGTGAGCAGCAAGGAGGCAGGTCCGGGCTTCCAGCTCCGCTTCGAGCTCTACAGCAGCAGTGCGGTCGATGACTTCTCCCCGGGGATCCTTGCACCCAGGAGAGGGAGCTACCTGGGTGGCTCTCTGGGAGGCTCCTCTGGGAAGAAGATCCGAGCGGCGTTGGAGTCGGCGGCGGTTTGCGGGTCGGTTTTAAGCGCTGGATTCGCAGGACCCGGAAATGTGTCGCCACCTCTCTCCTCCAACATGTCGAGACTGTAAGGACGACCACGTCAAACACACACTTTAAGCTACATATCTATCTTCAACTTTAAAACACAAATGTGAATGCTGAACTCTTTATGCGTTACATTAACGCCCACTGGACTTTAAAAATGTATCTTTCTTACATGCACTCTGTGAGTAGTTACACACACTTAGATTTTTTCTCATAGTCCACTGCACAGTTCCTACATTGCACCTTTTGTACATTTTGTGTTTTTTTATTTTTTTATTTTTTTATTTGTATTATTATTATTATTATTTTTATTTATTTATTTATTTATTATTATTATTATTATTATTATTATTATTATATTTTATTTTTAATTTTTAATTTTTTTAATTTTAATTTTTATCTATTTATTTAATTTAATTTAATTTCTTTACATTTTTAAATTAAATTTTATATATTGTAATAGCTTCTTATACTGTACTATTTAAGTCGTTTATTATTATTTCCCTGTTAATTGTTTAGCACCAATACACCAAGTCAAATTCTTTGTATGTGTAAATGTACTTGGCAATAAAACCCGATTCTGATTCTGATTCTGACATGTTCTATTTTCAGGGGGCCAAAGTACAACCTGCTGGCTTACGCGACTCTGACAATCGATCACATTAAGGAAGGTTTCAAGACACACGATTTGTCAATAGCAACAACAGGTGAGTCTCCTCCTGTCTTTTTTAATTATCCTTCTCAATTCCATAATTTCCATTTCTTTTTTCCCCTCCTGATAATCCATCCTTGATCTGTATTTTTCCAGAGGATAGTCCCTTCTGGTTGCCTCTGTACGGCAACATGTGCTGCCGCCTCAGGGCTCAGCCTCTCTGCATGATTCAGCCGGTGATGAGTGGACGACTCAGGGTTAAGGTGAGCAGCCATGTTTTTTTTTTTTTTTATATAATCCGTCCAAAATATGGTATCACATTGTTATTCACTGAATCACTTTCATTCAGTTTGAAGAGGACTCTAATTGCTGGGAAAATGTCTACGGCGTCCTCAGGGGCCAAACTCTCTTCTGCTATCAGAGCAAAGGAGACCTGCAGTCTGAGGACGAGCCGTTCCTCGTGATCCCCGTCAGAAAGGTTGGTGATAATGAACCTGAGTCTCATGAATAAATAGATGGATTCATTTGAGAGCTTTTTGTCCACGTAGATTACAATAACAAGCCGAGGCCACCAGAGTGCACTGATGAATTAATGAAAAAGTTCCTGTGAGGGGAAACCTTTTGCAGAACTGAGACTCTCAAGAAATTATGGGATGTTTGATGGAACTCTGTTAACTTAACGTTGAATATTTAACTTAAGGCCCTGTGTCCACCTGGCGTTTTTTCCGGTGCAGAAAAGCGCTGACTGTGCGCTCGGGAGTGTTTGCATGAAGTCCATCCTGTCTCCATGACAACAGTCTGTTGACAATGGTTACCGCTGTATGACCGACACGGCTCTGTTACTTTTTACTGCAGGTTTTTTTTATTTGAGATTGTTTTTTACCCGATCAGACACGATCCGTAAGAGGTTAAATTACGGGGTAATATCAAACATTTTGAAAAGAGCGCCGGTGACGTCAACAGCGGCTTTCTGAAAAATCAAAAGATTTTCAACTTGAGCGCTTGGAGAGGCCGAACAAAAACGGCAGAGCGCTTGCCAAGAAGACGCTGGGCGCAGCTCTTTCCATCCAGGCGGCTGCTTTCTGCTGCAAACACTCTCTACACGTTGAAAACGACTGAAAAATGACGCTCTGTGTACACGGGGGTCTTAAAGATGTCAACTCATCCAAATTTGAATTGTACCTTATTGAAATGGAGAATGTTTTGACATTTTGACGTTAATTAGGATGAAGAGGTTTTTGTTGGCAGCAGATTCACCGTGAGCTTCTGTACAAAAGGTGTTTAAGTGTTGCTATTATTTTTGTTAATCAACCGTTGGCTTATTTGAGTCTGACAGCTGCCAATAACAACACTGTGGTTTACAGAAATGTGTGATCTGTGTGGATGTTTCCCACAAACCACTCCTCTGCTGCTCTGTCATGTGACCTCCAGCAAGACCTGATTATCTGGGGTCTGTAATCATCAGGTGTGTGTGTGTAATCTTTTTCTGTTTTTTTTCAGGATACCCTTGTGTGTTTATCAGAAACAGGTCCTGACCCGTGCCAGAGCATATTCATCAGTACAGAGCACGAGGGAGAGGATGTCACCTACACGCTGACCACGCACACACCTGAAGACACACAGATCTGGACAGAGGCTCTCTGGAGGCACGTCTTCAACATGAGTAAGGCTTCACCGTACAAACTTTTTTTTTTTTTACCCCACTAGCCGTAACACATGACACCTCTACTTTTATCAAAGGGTCAAACATAAGATCACATAAATCTCAGATACAGATGCTGATCAATACATTTAAATGGCAACCAGGTAAATAACAGAATTTCAAAGGAATGCTTGCTGTGTGATTTTGGGCTGCCCTTTTTCTTTTTTTCTTTTCCTTCACCACTCATTTCAGCTGCTCCCCTCAGGCAGTCGTTTTAGAGTACCACTGGCGAAAAAGAAAACTTACAGAAACTCTTTTATTCCCACTGCAATACGCATTTTAAACAAGGCTAGATAAGCAATGTTTTTTAAATGCTGTGCATGTGTTTTTACCTATTTAGGGTACTTTTAGCTATTTATGACCTAATGTGAGTGTTAGTGTGAATGTTTGTATGTTTTCATGTTGAGCCTCAACAAAAGGTAATTTTCTGTCACAATGTGATAGACAATAAAGTTTTTTGAATCTTGAATCTTGTGCAGCCAAACTCTATATGCTTGGAGAGGGCACATGCAGTGCACATGTAATATTTGCATGTGTCGGTCAGGGCCCAAGGCGAGTTTTGTGTCGAGAGCAACAACTCTGCTGCACTCTCTGTGTAGCAGCGTGTGATTCCGGCCTATGTGGAGAAGCATGTTCCTAAAAAAAATTGTAAACCCGAATTTCCTCTCGGGGATTAATAGAGAAAAAACAGGAGGTCAATAAAAAGTCAACAACATCAGTTTGAGAAAAATGGCCACACTTGGTGCAACTTGCTTTGGTTAGGTGAATATTCACTTTGAAATAGTTTCAATATATAAATATCCTGCCCCGCCCTCATTGTCATTCAGTTTACTGGATATGAACTGCCACCTGACTGATCCCTGGAAGCTTTCTCGCCACAGGGCAGTTATGCTAGTTCTTTGAACGACTGCTTCAGCGTCTACAAAACATAACTGGGCATTGTTCTTCTCCAAAAACAAGAGGAGGGACATAATTAACTGTGCCGTGTTTCAAGCTCAGATTAGTCCGTTTGGAAATGGTTGGAGGGGATGTTTATCAAAAAGACACAACATATACCTCCTGATACCTGCAGGACGACATTCCTCAGTGACACATTCATGGCACCGGGGAAATGTGAATGTCATCTGATGTATTCAATGTTGCACAGAAAATATTTGTCCAATGGCTGACCGACATCATGAGACGCAGACTTTTAGTCTAGACGGTGAAGAGAGCAACGCCTTGCATTTGTATGTTGAAGATGAAATATTAAAGACAGGTTTAAAGGATAAAAATAACACCACACGTAAAAAATGTAGGGACAATAAAACAGAAACAAATACAATCTTTTATAGTTTATCGGAAAATCCAGTTAACAGAAAAAAAACTGAAAGGAGACAGGAAAGTATAAGGAACATTATATAAAGGCAAATCAATACAGAAGCAAACATAAACAATAAAATGACTTGATGTCACGTTTGATTAATTAATTAAAGACTAACATCACTTTTTATATTATTTTGAAACATTGCATTATTTAGATTTACTTTTAATTATTGTTAATTGTAGAGACACCAAGCGGCAACTTCTGATGTTGAAAAATGGAGCAGGTGCTGAAGTGCATAAACCTGCAGTTCCTCGAGTGTCCACTAGAGGTTGGCTGCAGAAGCACAGGAAGTCACATACACACCCATTCAAAAAGGCCTGTTTTTACAGCTGAGATTAACATGTTTACAGCCTGGTATAAAAAGGGAAATAGGTCTGATTAGCTCACGTCTCGATCGGCACACACTGTACATTTCATGATGGGGGGGGGGGGGGTGTGATTCTACAATTCTACAATTCACTTAGCAGACTCTTTTATCCAAAGCGACGTACATCAGAGAGTAAGAACAACACAAGCAAGGATCTAGAAAAAAGGGAACAATGTCAGTAAGAGCAAACGATCAGCTTTGAGTCTGATTGGACACACAGGTGCTGACAGGAAGTGACCAGAGGCAAAGCACAACATTGAGGGCAGTTCTTGAGAGCTCTAATCAGTATAGAAACCATCTTATAAGTCGTCGTTATCAAACAAAAACCATCGTCATTACCATCATCATCATCAATAATATGGAGACCATCATCATTAAGTTAGTAGGTATTCATGAAAGAGCTGGGTCTTTAGCTTTTTCTTAAAGGTGCAGAGGTTTCACAATAAGGCATTTAGCTGACATGATTGACAGGCGGGAGCGGAGTAACGGTTTGTCAAGATGTTTAAAACCCGCCTCAGCTCCAGATCTCAGCCTGTTGTTAGGTTGACTGAAAGTTAGGCTGAGACAGCATTTCCAGCATGGAGACCAACATCGATGGGACTCTAGCGCCCCCTGCAGGAACAGACGGGTGATCGTCACTCAGACATCGTACATTAATATTTACAGTCTATGAGTGACAACCATCAACAATATCTATTTTCAAGGAAGGATTAGCTTTCTAAAGCCTTGTTGCATGAAACTATATACCACTGAAACTATTATTATCTTGTAGCAACATTTTAAGTAACAGGATCGCTTCCTCGTGTAGTTGTCCTCGTGGTTGTCAGCGTGTAACTGATATGATTCCCATCAGACTCTTCCTTTGTACATATACTTTGTTTGTTGGTACTCAGCATTATATATCAGAGACAGGACCGATGTGCAGTGCTTTTTCTTCTCAGCAAACAAACACTTCATGCAAGCGCCTGGAAAAAAATGCTAGGTGGACGCAGGGCCGAACGGATCTTTAAGTAAATAAAAATATCTAAAGATGACGGTAAACTAATAAAATGTTTAATGCCCCGAGGTGGATATCACCTTCGACTTCTGAGAGTTTAAAAAATAGAAGAAATTAGACGTTTAAAAGACTGCGACTACAGGGAGACGCTGTGCTAGCTTAGCTATGGTGTGGCTAATTGGACCAAAAAATGTATGCTAACTCGTAAACTTGTAAGTGTACATTTTTGTGTTTACACATCAAATGGAAATGGAGAACAATAACTATTCATTCAATTCAGTTTCTGGGTAATTGATGAATAAATGTCCAATGTTTGCTTTCGTTACAGCTCTGTTTGAGCTCTCACGAGGGAACTCACTACTGGCTAACCTTTGTTTCCGATTGACATTTGGGGATTCTGAAAATGACGTATTCAACAACGTCAACAAGACTGAACTAGAACATTTCTGTTGCGGCCAATAAAATCCAAACCCTGATTTGTAAGACGGGAGATGACTCAAGCACATTCATGCGATCACATGATTTTAATAAGGTCAGATTAGTTATAAAATGCTAATCCAGTAAATGCGGCACTGTTTTAGTCACAGTTCATCGGTTTGGTTTGTCCTGTACCCAAGCTTCATTATCATAGCTTTGAAATTGCCACAATTAACCCTCAGTCAGATGATGGATAATGATACGCTGCAAACAGTAATCCACCCACTTAAATCACCAAAATTGGCCCAATAAAAAAAGTCATGAATGGGAGCAGCAACTTGATCTGTGAACAAAGAGATTTAAGGATAAAGGTTAAGGACACGTTCAGGGAGAATGTTTAAAAATCTAAATAGAAATAGAATGTCTCATTTTTCTCTCTTATCAAAAAGGACAGGACAGGTTTTTTCCCTCTTTTATGATCCTCAGTGCAAAAAATAAAATTGTAATCTAACCCGCAGTTTCCTCATAGTCTGTGTGTTCCGCGTTCCAACGGTTTTGCTCCGTCTTGCGGCGCGCACCCGACCAAACTGGGTCAGGAGCGAGCGCAGTCATGAGGCAGAACTACAAGATCCCACAGGAAGAAAGAGAACAAGGTGCCAGTTAGGACATGATGTTGATAAAGTGTTGGGATATTCGATCTGGAGTCTGTATATTGGGTTTTTTATTTTGAAATTGAAATCGACAGGACGCTGGCTTCCTGCCCACATAGATCTAGACTGTGCTAGCTTGAAGCTTCTTTGCAGCGGGCTCCGTCTAAAATAGACTTGGTGCGTATTTGGATCGGAGTACAGCTGAGTAGTGTGCAGAGGAAACTTGAGTGTTGACTAGAGAGGAAGCGATTGGCTCCGCAGTGCATGGCGCCGACATTGCAGGTTATATGTCCTCGCTTTCATCCAGACAACAACCTGTACAAAAATGTCATCACCATGTTTGATAACATCATAAAGTAACTCGTTTCCTGTGCTCGTGAAAAAAGTTTCAGGATGGAAAAACTTTAAAGTGAGGGTACAAAAACTGAATTCATATAGTACTGTCGACGTACATTTCTCTGTCGGTTATGTGCCACGGTCGAAAACCATTGACCTCAATTGTGCACCACACCAGCTGCTAATCAGCGTCATTGAAATAAAGTTTGGCTCCCTGGGTTTACAGTGCACACCCAGTAGTCAGCCCAACCCAAAATGGCTCCAACAAGTACTCTGTAGCACTGCATCGTCTCATGACCCAGCGTCCGCTCCTTCATGAAAAATTGCAACCCAAATTTTGGATATTTTTCAACCAATCAAATGTATTTAATGACAAATTTGGAGTTTGGTCCTCAGACGGTACAGAACATGTGATGGAACAAAACAAACATGTTTTGTTTTTAAAGATTTATTCAGCGCCCCACTCTTCGCAGACTTTTTGACACCTTTTTTTCCCCCAGTCACACCTGGACCCTACGAGAACAGCTCCGCGTCCCATTTTTGGGTCGTGACCCTCCAGTTGAGAACCCCGCTGCTCTAAACACAGCACTACATCTTACAAGAACTGTGAGCTCATCCTGTCTGGGTGCCCATCTCGATCACATGTTGTTTTTTTTAATGCAGTTCTGGTTATGTGAAATAAAAGTGGGTTTGTGGTTTTCATTGGTGGCTGCTTCTCTCTTGTGATTATCTATTTATTCAATTGTGGAGGCAGCTAAGGCATCCCTCAGGGCCAATACAGTGTATCATATCGCTTAGTATCCTGTTGTGTTGTATCGTGCTATATCGTGTCCTGGGTTAGGGTCCTTGGTGGAAAATATAAGTATGAAAAAAAACTCCTCGCTCTTAGTTAGAGGAGTTACAGTATAGAGTTGAGTGAGTTGGCCCGTGTAGCGTTTTTTCACGTTTTTAAACCTCACAAAGGATGATGGAGACAATTTAATTACAGGCAGAAATAATGTGTTCCAAATTCAGTTTTCAGACGTCTTAGGGTTGAATGACAAGAAAATAGGTTTGAGAAAAAGCCGAGCAGGTTAATCCCAAAGCGTATAATTAGTTTGTATTGAACACATGCCATAAGAAATGATGAGTAATGGCTGTGTACCTGCTATCTTCATCTCAATCTTATAGAAGGAAATAGTTCTATAATGGACATTTTAGCAGTTTACTTCTCAGACTTGAAAACCATTTCATCAAATTCACTTGAAATCTGGTTGGAGCTCTGAGGAAGAGACGACAGGTTGATTCTGCTGCTCTGAATGAAATCTCACTTGGAGAGAAAGTTGAAATTTACCTCATTAAGTTATCTAATTTCTTCAATTCTCTCCGGCGTCTACACCGGAGTGTGTCCCTAAGCGAGCTAATGCAACATGAGTTAGATACTGTGCACCTTGGGGGGGGGCCATTACTGCGGCGTCTTTTATGCCTCCGTGCATTTCTAAGAAGTGAGATATGAAATTAATCTTCCTCAATAAGAGAGTGTTTGCAGGGAGCGATTGCATTTGTGTTTGAAAAAAAAACCAGATCAACTGTGTTGTTTCCTCAAATCTATTTTTATTTGCTCTTCTTGCACTCCTGGGAGAACAGGCTCGGGAATGTGTCTCGTTATCACCGCCATTATTGATTACCTGAATGTGGTGACGAGCCACACCTTGGTGTAAACAAGGGTGTGTGAGTTTGTTTGTCTGCAGTGTTTTGTTCCAAAGCCAAATTTTCATCTGGGATCAAATCACCTGCATGTTCTCAAGCGTTAGGGTTAGGGTTAGGACACACTAACTAAGGTGTGCATTACCTTTTATTTCTCTTAACAAATTACATGTTTGTGAATTTAATTGTTGTTCCTTTATACACATACCTACGTAAAAGCATGACGGCATCATTTATCTTACGTGCCGAGGCGTGTCCAGGGGCGTGTCCAGGGGCGTGTCCAGAGAGGTGGCATTGGCCCCCACTTGAGATCTGATTGGCCACCACAGGTGCCACCCAACTACCAAATCAATGATGTCAGAGGTGGGGCATGTTGAAATCAACTATGCTGTTTGTTTTCTTTCAGCAGGCTGCGTGTAAATTGTTGCTGTTGTTCTTTCAGTTATAATAATAAGAATACTTTAGGTACTAAAACTCCAAGACCTGACCTTCAAATCACATGACCTCTGAGACACGACCTCTGAGACAGGACCTCTGAGACACGACCTCTGAGACACGACCTCTGAGACAGGACCTCTGAGACACGACCTCTGAGACAGGACCTCTGAGACAGGACCTCTGAGACATGACCTCTCAGACAGGACCTCTGAGACATGACCTCTGAGACAGGACCTCTGAGACAGGACCTCTGAGACACGACCTCTGAGACACGACCTCTGAGACAGGACCTCTGAGACACGACCTCTGAGACAGGACCTCTGAGACAGGACCTCTGAGACATGACCTCTGAGACACGACCTCTGAGACAGGACCTCTGAGACACGACCTCTGAGACAGGACCTCTGAGACACGACCTCTGAGACACGACCTCTGAGACAGGACCTCTGAGACAGGACCTCTGAGACACGACCTCTGAGACACGACCTCTGAGACAGGACCTCTGAGACACGACCTCTGAGACACGACCTCTGAGACACGACCTCTGAGACACGACCTCTGAGACAGAACCTCTGAGACATGACCTCTGAGACATGACCTCTGTGTCCTGATGAGACCTTACCTCTTGAGAGCTGACCTCCGGATCTGACCTTTGACCCTGATCTCTGAGAGTTGACTCAGTGAGAGGTTAAAGACTGTTAAATGATGAAGAGCTAAACGCAAATACTTGTACACTCTGTCTAACTTGGCAAGTAAGCGATTGACTTACTTGCCAATAAATGTGTTATTGCAAGTTAGACAACGTGCAAGAGTTTGTATGTACTATAAAATGTGTCCATATATCTTTTTGATACCCAAAAGAATCAGGTTAAAAATATGTATATGTTGCCAAAATGTTTTACTTACAACTATTTTTTTTACATTTTTTTCAAATTAATTTGGGTGCACAAACTCCAGGCCACCCCTGAGTTGCATCATCCCTGTCTGTCTGGTATGTGGAGTTATGCTTATGGCATTATTATAGGTATGCACTGTCATCATTACACAGGTATTGAATGTCTGCCAACCCTCTGACTGCAATAATTAGAAACTAGCTACTGATGGTTGATTTATGTCTGAAGAAACAAAATAACTCCTCATCCTCTGTGTTGCAGGCAAGTGGAAGCAGTGTTGTGATCACCTGATGAAGATTGAGATGCCCAGATCCAGGAAAGCCACGACAGCGAGGCAGGGATCGCTATATCATGAAATAGGTACGAGACAAGTAGAGGAGACAAGTAGGGGCCTGATAGGCTGTTCTGCTGGTTTACCTTCAGTCACATCCTGACATAAAAGCTTATCAAACTGCCACATCTGACCTGGAGGAGAAAGGTTCACACAAGTCATTGAAGTTACTGCTGGACTGGAAGTATGAATCTGAAAAGGAAGAATGTGCAGCATTTGACACAAAAATAAATCATAAAGTCTGTCCTGTGTAAATGTGTCTCTGAGTCATGACTGTCTACAATGAGGGAGAAGCTCGAGTCCCGCTGGCTGTGTTGTTGTCAGAGCCGTGTTTACATGGACGGGACGGCCGGCTCCTCCCCTTGTGTATAAAAGCTGTTTTAGTCAAGAACTAGAGAGAAGAAGAAGAACATACTCACTGATTATTTGGATGTTAGTAAGAGTTTTTAGATCACGCTCATTCTGTGCTAATTTACATGCAATGTGAAGCTACGAGCTAACTAAAGAGCGCTAACATTAGCATGCTAACACAACAATGCAGGTCAAAGGCGATTGCAGCTCGAGTCGAGGACAATGTTGTCCGCCGTTTGCGCTTAATGGTGCTTAATTATGGCGAGATAACTCCCTTCAGGGGGGTTGGAGGTGTGTCGCTGGAAGAGAGCTGTATTTTTACTGCAAAAGGTCCAATTGAGCGGATGCGAGAAAGCAGCAGGATATAATCAGGAGAATTCATCTAGAGCAATGGGGGGGGGCTGACGTTTCTTCTCTGCGATCGGTGCGCGACCATAGACTGTCTGCACATCTTCATGCACATAATTAAACTGCTGCATTATGTTTCCTGTTCTCCAGTATGTTCTTCTCTGCTCTTTTTTTTATATTGTGATTCTGTCAACCTGCACATAACATTAATATAAAGACAATATTCTCATTTCAACATCGCACAGCTGATTCTTTTGCTCAGTTTGACACTTCTGGGTCATTCTTTTTTTTATGTCATGTCTAGTCTAAGGAGACTCCCCCCCCAGGGGCGGTCTGCCTAAAAGGATTTGAGACTTTTGTAAGGGGTGCATATGTAAAAACAGCTCAGCCAGCTCTTACTAGCAGGCACTGGAGACTATCTACTTAATGTCATATCTAAATAAAATCCAAACTATCCTTGTTAAAAGCTCTGTCTTCTCCTCCTCACCTTAAAGCCGTGACTGCCACAAATAAATCAATGCATTACAAACGAGCCAGGTATGGTGAGCACAGACGCAGAAACCTGCTAATTAGTGCCTACGCTCACTGAAAAAAACCAAACAAACTAACTGAACCACAAACATTTTTTTAGGTTCCTGCTTTCTTTTGACAGACACACAAACACACACCTCCTCCCACAATACATTACAAACCAAGTCAGAGCTTAAGGCAAACCTACACATCACTCGCTGGATTGGATGATCATGCTCTAATTGCACTTCTGTCTGTTCATGCCTCAAATTCTTACAATATATAGACAGGTCAAAAGTAACGCCTCCTGTCTACATGCTTTGTATACGTCAGTAAAAAAGCCACAGTCAATAGCAAGATGTTAAAGAGATATATAATGCAGCACTACACCAACACTGGGCGACAAGCCAGACTGTTGACGTGAACAGGTGCATTATCTCCAACACCTGCCGACAAAAACGTCAGTCATGCTCATCCAAAAGTGTACAGATATGCTTTATAGATGCAGCCAAGGGTATCAAAAATGTTAGTGCTTTCACTGGGGTGTGTCGTCTGAATAACAAGATGTTCAAAGAGCATTCCAATCTTTAAGACAGGCTACAGGAACAAAACCTCTCTGGAGGAAGAACGCAAGATATAATGGAAAGAACAATGTGTCTGTGAATTCCCCTCCATCAATCACTTATCAACTTATGGGAATATTTTTTCCAGTAAGGTATCTGAAATATTTTTGCTTTCTTTACAGCAGATAATTAAAGCAACTCTTCTTCCTGTTTCTCTTCTTTTCCAGTCACTCCCTCCTCGCCCAGAGAGGGTCTACAGGTCCCAGATTTATCCGCTGAGATCCGCACATTGCTCTATTCCTACTACAAGGAAAGGTTTGTTCCTCCCACTTGACCTATCATATTTTTTTACCTCTGCAGATTTTGACAGCAAAATGTGAAATAATTATTTTTTAAAAACCAAGACAATTAAAGGATTAAAGCAAAACAGTGGCAGTCATTCAGTAATTCAGTAAGTAAGAAGTAATCTTTTGTTGGGTAGGTTTACAAACATATAAGTAGGAATGCCAATCCCTTCCTATTGGTAGAGCCTGAGGGCGGTAATTGTTATTAGGCTGTCAGTAACTTAATTGTAGGGACGTCTGCGAGCTAGTTCAGACAGGCAACTGAAGATTTCAAACTTGACATGCATCATTCTCCAGATTCACCTGACAATATAACCTCCTAGGTCTGCAGTGTAATAAAGCTGCAAGATTTCTAGTCTCTCGCTTTGCTGTATCATTGTCAGCGCACTACACCGCATCAGTTCTGCACTCATACTTTCAGCCCTAGCACCACCCTAGCGTTCCCCTTCAGGCTCTGACTCAGAGGTTCAAGATATAATCTCATCACCTCTCAAGATTCTGCATGTAAAAAAATCTGTGAGGGGTGATGAGATTTGACTCCCAAGTGCCAATTTTTCTGATCCAACACTTAGTGAAGAACTGCTTAAGCATACTTCTTTTTGTCAATAAAAGAAAACCAGATGGATTTTAAAAAGACAGCCCATTTGGTATAATCTCAGTTTTACTAATGTGGGATTTAAAACTGAGCTTTTAATTGATGTAGATACCCAAATATACAATATTGCAACTCAGTCTAATATTATAGTCAGATGAAATGTTGACACCATCAATTAAATTAAATTCAGTGTATTTGTCGTTTACATTAAAAGTGAAGTGCACAGTTAATGCAACCCTTTTATCCCTTGAAAACGATTGTAATAAATAGATAGAAGAAATAAGTAGCAGCATAAAAAAGTCAGCAATGCAACATTCAAAAATGAAATAAAATTGCATTTAAAATCAACAACCTTTCTGTCTTTGGAAAGTTTTTGACAACTTAAATTACTTTTAAGCTTTTCAAGCTAACATATAGCTGAAGTTTTAGATCAAATATGAATAAAATCAGCATCAAAACATAGTGATCTGCATAAAGATTGATATTGCAATTTAACATTGAAGAACTAATATCATTTATTAAGTAATGAATGAAATGGGTTCTAGAACTGAACCTTGAGGAACTCCCTTGTTTTATTTTGAAGAAAAGGGGACTTGAATTTACCCATTATCTGACCTCTCTATCTTCAGAGAGGTCAGTTACTTCTGATGGACTCTTTACATAGCAGCCTCTGACATTAGAGTGTGAATGGGTGTGTATGTGTAGGTTTGACCTGCAGTGTAAAAGCGCTTTGAGTAGTCAGAAGAAAAGTGCTATACAAGCTCAGGTCCATTTACCATTAACCATATACAGATAAGGGTGAATTGGATTCCCTTTGTCCTGGAGTATTAAATACACAATCCTCTAATAAAACTCACCTGTGGGAGAAGATCTGTTTTAGGTTATAGACATCTGTAGTGAAGGTTTTCCCAACCTTGAGGTCCCGACCCCACTAGGGGTCACATGGAATTCAAAAGGGGCTAAAACAAAAAGCTTGCAGAGTCTCTGTCTGTCTGTCATCTATTGTGCAGAAATGTCATACCATCCTTTCTTCCTCTGTCCTTATATAATATATACAAAAGCCTAAATGTGGTCTAGGTCTAAAATGAATGTTTTATTGTAACACAGTAGAGAAACTATTACATGATTGTAAACATGTACATTTTAGTATTTGGATGTCTAGGATCGCCAGAGTTTTGTGAAACCAAAGTGGGGTCACAACCCCAAAAAGGTTGGGAACCACTGCTGTAGTGGTTTGAGAATGAATGAAACTATGAATGTAACTGTCATCATAATAAAGGACAGTGTCATCTGCATAAGGATAGAGACTCCAATTTATATTGAAGAAGTTATCTGTATTTGATAAAAACGGTCCAAGTAATGAGCCTTGAGGAACCCCCTTTGTTGAATCTTAACGACCGCAAACTTATCAAAGAGGTCATTCTGAACCACATGCCACAAGCATTATAAAACCTTAATCTACAGTCTGTGTAGAAGAAAAAACAGTGATTAACTGTTCCAAGCTTTATACTGTACATATGGGTGTATAGGATTTCTTTCCTACTGGGGTATTGAAAACACAATCTCCTCATAACACTGACACTGAAGCACAAAATACACTTGTTGTGACAGTCCAACAAGACTTGCTTTGTAACTGGAGGCATTCAGCACACTACTGACTCTGAGGTATGAAAATGAACACCAAGTTTTCCTACCAGCATTCTTGAACATGTTTATTTTTCATGGCATATCTTTCTGTCAACATTTCAGCCTTCAGTGTATGTCAACAAAGTTAAGGATAAGGGGAAAGTGAATTGTTAGTACCAACTGAAAGCCTCTGGAGATTAGTAATTGTTTTTTTTTTCATTTGGATCTCTGGAGCTAATCAGGCATGCAATTATTGACAAATTGTAATAACAAATTACAGTTGAATTTCTTGTTTTGTCTGTTCAGTAGCTCTATGGAAAAAGAAAAAAAAAGACACAGGACGGTACAGACTGTTCTCCAACAATGCTACTGAAGTGACATGACCCTGACAAATGACATGACAGCTTAGCAAAATAAATACCGCTTTGAATCAAGCACATAATGATCCCTTACATTCTGTCGTCTTTTTGACGACGATATTTCACTTCTTTGAAAGGCAAACACTCAATGTTACAAGTTTAAGTCGACACACAATGTAACAGGTCGTCATATGCGACACATATTGTTCAGAAGTGTCATGGTGTGTGTACAGAGGAAGGCCAGAGTTTGGACAAACCTACACAGAGAACAGGTCCAACTGAAGTCTTTGATATATATGAGCCTATAGGAAAAGTTTTTACAATGCTGTCATTGTGTAACTTTGAATGCTCTCTGTGTTTGAATCATTTTGCTTCCAGCATTCTGGTTGTGAGTCAGACCTTGTTTGTATGACCATGTTGTATGTTGTAATGTAGTCAGATGCCAACATGTTACTCTGATAGCACAGAAAGTCATTGATATTTTCTGCATTAAGAGACAAATTCAATCAATCCATTAATTCATCTTTATTTGTAACGCACCAATTCATTTTTTAAATGTTTAATTTGGCACTTTTTATGCCTTCATTTCAGACAGGATGGTGGATAGAGTTAGGAATCAGCTACTTGGCTACTGCCGCCCCCGTATATTGCCAATTCACCAACAAATGTTATCCCAAGACAAAAAAAGTTCTTCTACAAAGAATGTGAATGTGAATCCATCATGAGCACTAAGCGACATTTAGTGAAGTTACAATGTGAAGGAAAAATGTTCTTTAAGAGGCAGAAACATCGAACAGAACCAGACTCTTGATGAACAGCAATCTGCCATCTGTGTTGGTCTTGAAAAGTGGGATAGAAGGAGATGCCGAAGACGGATAGGGACAACCACAGCAACAACAACAATGAATAATTGAATTGATTAATTTGATAGGAACCATGCAATTTAACATAGTTTAAATCGGAACATGAAACTGATGCGTTGCAGCTTGTCCCTTATTTGGCCTTTACTGCCCTTGCACCAAGTGAGGGAGTTTAAGTATCTCGGGGTTCTTGTTTATGAGTGAGGGTAAGATGGACTGTGAGATTGACAGACGGATTGGCTAAGCGTTGGCAGCAGTAATCTTCATTCCAACCTATGGTCGTGACCTAAAGAATAAGATCACAGATACAAGCGGCCAAAATTAGTTCCCTCCGGAGGGTGTCTGGGCTCAGCCTTAGAGATAGGGTGAGGAGCTCAGACATTCGGGGGGAGCTCCGAGTGGAGCCGCTACTCCTTTGCACTGGAAGGAGTCAGTTGAGGTGGTTTCGGGCATCTGATTAGAATGCCTCCCTTTGGAGGTTTCCCAGGCACGCTCAGCTTGGAGGAGATCCCAGGGTAGATCCAGTTTCCTGGAGGGATTATGTATCCCGTTTAGCCTGGAAACACCTTGGAATCTCCCAGGAGGAGCTAGCAAACGATGCTGGGGGGAGAGGGAAGTCTAGGTTGACTTATTGCGCTTGCTGCCATCACGCCCCGACCTCGGATAAGTGGAAGAAAATGGATGGATGGATGGACGTATAGGACTACAGTATAATAAAGCAAAAAGTATTCAGTAACATTGATGATTACTCACTTATTATCATTACACTCTGAGTCCATCATTTAGCATTACATTCATATCTCTTCAATCAAAGAGCATCTCAGGTCACCTGCGTGTGTATGCTAACCGCTAACCGCTAAAGCATTCATTGACTGATTCAGCTGGTTTTTAAAAACAAGGCATCCTCCTCTGACTGTGACTAATACAACTCAAACAATGGCTCACTACGCAAACAGTCACATGTTTGAAAAGTGGTCAGCCACACCTACGAGTCTTAAAGGCCAAGTGAGGTATTATTAGCTGCTTATGAAACACACTGAAATAGCAGTTATATTCTCAAACAGTTGTACATTTGACTGTTAAAAGGTTGCAGGATGAGATGAAAACAAACACTACTTACAAAATACGCAAAGAGATGAGATAGAAGTACCACCTCGTCCAGAGAGGACGTCAATCCACACAAACCAAAAGTTTCTTAAAGAACCTTGAAAAAAAAAGGTTAATCAGCAAAATTAGGATTTTTGCTTTTAAATCTTGGCTTTGTATTTGTTTGGTGAATGTCCAACCAGACTTTGGTGGATGCTCAAATAGAATCAAAGCTGAAATTTTAATATTTTCTCTGTAAATATTTCAAGACCAATTTCCAGGAGGCGTCCGATTTAAGAGTTAAAGCAGCATAGTAATGCAAAATGTAGTTATCATTGTAGTTATGAAAAGTAGGCCCACATGACCTTTTTCAAACTAGCAAAACATGTTCCAATTTCCCCTCGTGCCTCGAGGTGAACGCAGCCTACCAGTAAAAGGATTCCTTCATATCCTTGTCAGAGTGATTTGGCAAAAAAAACCTTTTCTGTGTCTTCTAGTAAATACAGGCACCATATCCTCATACCAACAGATGCAGAGATTAAAACAAAAATGTTTTGGCAGCCTCACAACTCAAGCTGCGGTTGAAATGGAGACAAGCCTAACCAGCTTCAACTGCCGGGAAGATGTGATCTGTTCCGCGTTTGCAGACTGGATGTGTTTGTCATTTACACACTATTTTAAGTTTGATAAATCTGTGCTGCAGGTAGCTTTTCATCAACACGTGAGGTACCAAAACAGAAATAGATGGGAACCGATAGCGTAAAGGTTGTTTGCCAACGCACCAGCTTGGTTTTTCTTACGTTTTTCTTTGTTTCTCTCTGTGGTTGTTTTTACAGTTATTGATGACCCGGCCCCCGATGCACTGAAGGAATGGGGAAACAGGCCTTATTCTATGCATTTGTGGTGACCACGCCTGGTCAAAGAAGCGGACGAGGAAATGATAAATGGCACGATATCACGATCTGCAGAGGACTCATCCAAACACACATCTTTTTTCTTACCAAGGTGTTTAGGTTCTATAAACATCAGAATCTCAAGTCCATATCTTGCAAAAAAAGTGAAAAACCAGCATGCTACTCATGAGTGTAATAACAACACATACTGTACATGCACAGTTAATTTGAGCTGCATTTAAAGCTTGATTAGGCCATTCATGGTCTGTGTCCCAGTACACAAGCATTGGAAGGGAAATCGATCTATTGACGGACATATAACGAACTCTGGGACAGTAGGTGTTTTGATATTCCGAGCCCTTTTCAGCTAGTTCTTGGACCTTCATCCGGTTGACCTTGTTGACAAATTAGCAAGCAGCAAACTGGTTGTATGTTGGACGGCCAAAAATGGACAACAGCTCTGTACGTTCTCGCTCTAGCACTCGCCAAACTGATAGCTTCGTGTGGTTTTCCTCCCAGTTTTCTTCCATGCATTTATGTTGTCAAGGAACTGTGGAGCATGCACAGACCACCCCGGTCAATGTGGGGCCGATTGAAGTGTATATACAAGCAAGAGAAAATCTACCCCTAGTATCATTATCAAGATGTGTTAGTTTGACTTCAAGACGTTGTCTTTCCAACAAAACACACATAACCTTGAGTCATACCCATGTGGTAGGGATTTCTCTCTTCCGCTCCACTACCCTCCATACTACCGCCCAAGCCACACAGTCCAAGCCCCACTGCCTGGCCCCCAAGCCCTGGTTCGCTTTCCATGCAACTCGTCAAAACCCAACAGAGAGAGAGCAAAGGAGCCACTTGAGCTTCTGCGCTCCCTTGCAGAACAACACAAGGACTGGATTTTAGGTGGAACAACATGTCAGCATGAGTTCAGTTCAAGTCGGACTCACACAATAAATCAACTTTTTATTGTTGCATAAAGGTTAGCTTTACTGACTGAGTTGTACTATTTCAAAAGTTGCCTTGAGCAGTTGTGTCACGGGTTGCTGTGTCTCGTGTGAAAATATTTTCTCATACTGTAACCTCAACTTTTGAAGAGAAGAAATTCAAATTAAAAACAGCGTCGGACTTCCAGCTCTGCAGGATATTATGAGCAATATGCAGCACAGTATTGTAAAAAGGCCTGAGGGCGTTTTCAGCAGAAATAAAAGCCTGATGCTTGCACTGAGAAGTGTTGAAATGCTTTTGATAAAGTTTTTCTCACAAACATTTCTTTAAAGCTTTTTGAAGCCACAGGTATGTGTTTGACGCTATAAAACGCAAATCAACACAGGAGAGCAGAGGCATTATCTGATTAGCCAACGGCTCATTCCATGATGCTTCTTCTTTTAATAGTTCCAACGCCTTTTTATATGAGAGTCATGTTCTGGACAAAGGACCATAATGGTTTTCACAAGACCTTTGTGATTCTTAAGGAGCAATTTGCACGCAATTATGTGTCGAAAACAACAAAAAATAATGGGAGTGTCTTTTTCTATTTCCATGTTGTAGTCACACCTATAAATTACATATTGAATCCAAGAATAATTACAGCAATCATAATAACATAATAATAGGCTGTGCATCTGAGCCTCAAGCATATATGAAAGACAAATACTAAGGTTACGGGATAACTTTCAAGGTTTCTTCTTCTGGTGTTTGTTAAACTGTGTGGTATGTAAATACAAAGAAGGCTCGCTTTCCACCAGGGGCGTCGTAGTGGGGGGAAAAGTGGGACTGACTACCCAGGGCCCTAGTGGGGAGGGGGGCCCTTCATGGGCCTGAAATAAAAATGTTTTTCTCATTTAGCTTTTTTCTCTAAGTTATAACCGATCACTAAAATTGTCTGAATAAATAAACAAACATTCAGAATTCCTTTCTGGAAAAAATGTGGAGTCTGTCTCAAAGGCCCCTCTCCCCCCTTCTGAATGCACAGAATGGTTTAGTCCGCACCTCTCGACTGGATTGATCTGTCGGCGGTCAGTCGAGTCAAGAGTGAGAGATGTGACAGGCTGCAGATTAAACCAGTTGTTAGAGGAATTCAGCCAAAAATATTGTTTGGTTCAATTTGTGTTTTATGCACAAATTCATCACATGAATCCTTCATAGATACGACTTCATATGACCCTATTTTGTAAAAATATTACATGGCGGTAAAAAGGAGTCCACTTTGGAGCGATATGAAGCATCTTTCCCAGCGAGCTCCAGTAACATATTTGATATCAACAGATTCTTTGTAAACTGTCAATTCATATGATACCAATGCATCAAAACTGAGTCCGCTACTTTTGCCCAATATTTTTTGGGCATAAAAACACGTCAGGTGAGACAAATGATAATGCAGTGTAAGAAGAATTAAAGTGAAGTCAGAAGTACGAAGAACTACAGCCTCATTTTAAAGTCACGCTGACAAGTGTGGTGGAATCTAATTCAGATTTATTGTTTGTTCACAGTTTATCATTAATGCCAGTAGAATTTTTAATTTAATAAGTTAACCAATAAGATCACTTTAGACAATAAAAGCCTTTAGGTCATTAACTATAGCAAGTTAATAAGTAAAATAATGCTGCTGGAAATGCTTCAACTGTCTGAAAGGTGCAAATATTACAAAGTTTAAATAATTTTTAAGCTATGAGGAAATATTACAGTGATTATTTATCTTTATTTATCTCTATTTTCAGGGTGTAAAACAAAGCATAGTTGTTCAAAGTTTTTATGGGTCATTTGTGTGATGGAGGTGCGGTCATCCATTTCCGGGTTAGTTTGGGCCGTGATAGGGGCCCAATGTGATATCTTTTCACGGGGCCCGAAGTTCCTGGCGGCGCCCCTGCTTTCCACACAAAAATAAATACTCACCGCATTTTTTTTTTTTTTTTTAAATCAAGCTAGGGGGGCACCGGTAGCCTAGTGGTTAGAACACACGCCCCATGTACAGAGGCCATAGTCCTCTTACCAGGCAGCCTGGGTTCAAATCCAACTCGTGGCTCCTTTCCAGCACATCGCTCCCCACTGTCTCTGCCTGACGTCTGACTCTATTATTATATGTTATAACAATGGTAGTTTTCAGGTGGGGCTACAATCACATAGACATTCCTGCAATAATTGCCACACCTGGTCTTTATTATAGCTTGAAGACACTACCTGAGTGCGAGGTGCTCTTTGTGTTCGCTCAGAAGGCAAAAAAAGATCAAAACGTTTGATTAAAAGCAACGAGAAATGAATCAGGAAACTTCTTTATGTTTGACTTGAGTTTATTTATATTATATTACGTATGAAAAGGAACAATACAAATCAGATTTCTGTACAGAAAATCAAGCTTAAATAAACATTTGTTACTGATATGAATAATCATTTAGCAGAAGCTGTTCATTTGATTCTATTTACATATATTTAAATATATACTTAGCTCAGGGCCTCAGTAAAAAATAAAGCATATAAAAGAGCGGTGTTGGACTGCAGCTGTCTCCTAGATATTCAGTTCATAAACAACCAGTTGGCTGCAGAAAACATTATTCAGGGATACATTGTTCAGAAAAAAAGTACATTTCCTATCAACAAAATAAGTTTAAAACCTCCTGTGAGTAATTTTAAAGTGGTTATGAAACAGACTGAAATAAATACTTTTGCCATTTTATGACCTACAATAACAAACAAGACCATCTACGACACGATTGATCACTTCTGTATTTAGTTCTTAATGCTTGTAATCACTGCTGCAGGGTAGGTGTCAGAAAAAGTGAATAACAGCGCGCTGCAGAAACAGTTTCTGGTTCTGCCACATTCTCTGCATGTTTGTGTACAGGAAACCTTGACGACTGAATGTGAGCATATAATGTTGGTTGAAGAAACTCCAATTATTGCAATTTTGGAAAAATTGTGATACAGGAAATGTTGTAAACACAGGAAAGACGATGCTAACCAGCGGACCAATCAACCATTGTTTCAACGCGTGGTTACATTTTTGAGGAAATGCGCATCAAGCTGGGTATGTAAGGCTACGTGTGCCAACAGGAATGCTAAACTGTAGATTGAAGGCAGATAAATAAATCAGGCTTTACACATCTACAGGATAAGATCAACAAGGAGATATGAGGTACTGCTTTGTCCACGGGGAGCGCAAAAAAACAAGCATCTTAAAGTTCCTTTTCTTGTCTAAACTTAACCTAAGGGCAGAGTGTGAGACTGTTACGTGATAGTCTCGCACTTTGTGATCCACCTTAAATATGAAAAATAATCCTCTGTAATGTCTTTGATAACTATCCAGGCAGCATCGACGGCACATCATAATCTCTATTAACAAATGTCAACATAAGCATATGCAAAAGGTTTCCGTTTATAGTACGAGTAGTATGTCCGATCGAGTTTCAGCAGACGTTTGCTGCTTGCAGGACAACTTTCTGTATGAAGCCAAGGAGGAAGACTTGGGTTAGGTATCACATCTATAAATAACCGCAGGCTACATCAGAAGCCTCTGAAAATGGGTTATTGTCAGTTAGTTCAGAGATTGGCAATCGTGGAAAACAGTTTTGTTCTACACTAATGTCATTCCTAGAAGAAAGGGTTGCAGAGTGACAGTCTTATGATCTGAGCCAATCTTCACTATGAGCTCGAGATGATTTTCTTCAGCTTCCTCACCTCCTCGGGGGTGAGTTGCAGCAGAGGATGGGAGCCGGAACCGAGCATGAGAAACGCTGAGGGAGGCATCTCTGGCTTCTCCTTTTCTACCAAGACTACGTCGTCATCATCGTAGGAGTTAGAGCCTGCAAAGTGTTGCTGAACTGCGAGGGAATTTTGAGAGTCTGTTTTCATGTTGACGGGGGCAGCATGGGCGTCTCTTTCAAAGACGTCCCAGCAGTTTGGAGATTTTGAGATGTATGGCTTCTGGAAATTCTGCTGATCAAATGGAAAGGTATCCTGGCCGGCTGTGTTTTTCAGAATGCCCCCTGGAGGCAGATGCCTGTAGCTGGTGAAGGGGTTTTGGCCTGTAATAAGCGGAGGACTGGTTGCCTTGATGGTTGGTGCTGGGGGGCTTGGCAAGTGCCTCTTCCTCAACCTCAGATCCTCTGGGACTGGACTCTGGTGTTGTTTGTGAATAGTAAGGTTTTTGGGCAGATCAGTGTCAGAAGAATGACCTTGATCTTCCGGAGAAGGGAGAGTCGAAAGCTCCTTATGTCCTTGCATCGCGGCTGTTGACCCGCACAACCTGAGCCAATTATGGAACAAAGACAGCGGTATCTCAATCTCCATTTTGCCTCCATTCTCTCTGGCGAGGGTGGGCAGTATTTGACTTAGATTGAGGCCTCTTACATCTGGGTTCCTTTCTGCTTCTTCTTTGATTTTAAAGTCTGTTTTTTGCGAGCTGGGTTTTGGTGCCAACTTGGCGGCATCTTCACCTCTGATAGGTGTCTGAACGTATCTGGGGCTGCTTGAGGCTCTTATGGGTTTTACATCGACGACATGCGCCTCCCTTTCTTTCGAAGGATATGAATATTTTTCTTCTTCTACTCCAGCCTCGCCATCTTGTGAAGCGTCGGATCCTTCATTTCTGACCTGTGGACTCTGAGGAGCGTACAGTGTGGACGGTTTGTTCAGAAACTTTGGGCTCTTGTTTGACGAAGGTGGGGCAAAGGAAGAGACGGGGTTGCTGTTGGTTTCTTTTCTCGGTGCATTAACGCTGAGGTTTAGAGGCTCAGCCAATCCAGATGTGGTCTTGTACTGTTCTGCGAGGGAGCGCAGAAGCTCCAGTGGCTCTTTTGCTCTCTCTGTTGGGAGTGGACAAGTTGGATTGAAGGGGAACCAGGGCTGGGGCGCAGGGGGCGTATGTTGTGTCAACACTGGAGAGGACATAGGGACATGGGAGGGTTGCACTGTGTGACTTGGGCGGTAGTATGGAGGGTAGTGGAGCGGCAGAGAGAAGACCCTCCCACGCGGGTCTGACTGGATGTTATGCGTGCTCTGTTGGAAAGACAAGTGGACCGTTAGACATTGTAGGAATTGACAATGTCCCAATGAAAAGAATCCAGTTAAAATAATACAAACCTGCTGAAGAGGCATTGATACCAGTCTGCGTTTAGCCGCTCTCGGGCCGTCACCGTCTTCTTTGCAGAAACTGGCAAAGGGGAAAGGCTTTGGCTGATGTTGAGGCAACAGACTTATGGGTATGCCTCTCCTGTGGCATTCATATGGCAGTAGCAGCCTGTAAGAATAAAACAAATATCAGATCAGATCATTAAGAAAACATACCACTCGGCTTTAAAAAATACCTGTGGCAGTCTTTAACTCACTTCTCATAGTGTCTGCGGGTGCAGGTGGCAGCGCTTGTGCTTCGAGGGTTTCCTCCGAGCATGTTGTACACTTGTTTCCACATTTGCTGTGCAGTCACCTGGAAGAATGTAGAGTGACATTATTATTTATTCAGCCTTAATGGTATTTGGCTGAACTCCTGCCTCAAACCACATCACTAGGAGCATATCCTACTACTACTGCAAATTGAGGTTTAAGAATTTGTAAAATTAAGATCACAGAAACTTAACAGTCTCATTGCAAAAACTCAATCTTGAACTCAAACTGAATTTCTTGTTTGAAGTAAAAATATTACAACAGCAGGCATAATGCACCTGTTACGTTTCTGAAAATTACTCTTTTAGTCTTTTTAATTCAAGAAATTAAACGAACACACTCTCTAAGATTTGACATTCAGTGTACCTGCTAGGATAAGATAAGATAATCATTTATTGAATCACAAGTGTTGCAGCAGTTAAAGGCAAGACAAGAAGAAGAGCGTGCATATGATATGAGTACAATAGCACTCTTACAAAATTAAATATACTTTGTTTTTTTAAATAAAAAATTCATAGTGATAATGGTTGTAAATTGGAAAACAAAGGTTTACCTGGTGGTAGCCGCCGATTTCTCTGACAGTTTTGTACATCACATATAGATCAACTGGAAAAAAATGGAAAAATGGACATCATCAGATTCAGTTAATTATCAGGACGTTGTAATGTTGTAATCTTTAGGTAAGCTTGGATCATTTGAGTCCAAGACACATTTCCCCAAGGGGACAATAAAGTGCATCATGTCGTATCAATCAAATGTAGTTCTCTAAAATTAAAAGAAAACCTCAAACTCTTTGATTTGTAAAACAGCCCATTACTACAGAAGCTATTAGAGGACATTCACTCAAACCTTTTACTTTGCTCCATTTTCCAGTGATACCCAGTCAATCATTGTTTTGTATTTTATCTCATTATCTCGGGGTAAAAATACTGGTTTTCCCTCGATAATGAGTTCTTTCAGTTGTTATCTCAAAGATCTAGAGTTCTTGTTATGGCGGGAAAACTGAGATAACTTGGTAAAATCAAATGTATGGATGTAGGTCCACTGCAGGGCTTCTGTATAACACAGGACCTGAATCGATTTTTTATTTAGTAAAAGGGCAAATCTCACATTTACGGAGCTTCAACTACAAAATATTCCCATAGAAAGTCAGACAGTCATTTTCAAATAAAAAGCAGCTATGTTAGTCCTTTCCCAAAATACAGTATTCATGTTTTGTCAAGCAGCTGCACTTTTTCTTGGATAATATGGGAGTAAATGACCTGTTCTACATACTTTGTTCTCCAGTTAGAACGTATTCATAATTGATTTAAATGAGTGAATCTATGAAATGGCAGCTATACAGGCAGGTAAACAAAACCACAGAGGTTTGTTTTCTCACATCTAATATGTAAAATGCATTTCACAACAGCTCGCTGAAAGTCAGAAAATGCTTATTAAATTGTGATAAAAAGAATAATATTCATAAGTACTTTGTTTGAAGCCCAGATTGGGGATTCTCTCAATGGGAGTATCTCTTTTCTTCATGAAAACGTAGAGATCTTTGAGGAATTCTCTCTCTGTGATCTCCTCCGCCGGGTCTTTGCTCCTCTCCTCTTGGATCTCTTGGTGTGCCGTCTCCATGTTTGCCTGCCAATCGAACGGAAAAGATGATTTTTATTTCTTGTGTTCAATATATTTCGGTTTTAAAACGTACCGGACATCTCATCCTGACAGCTGTAAAATGACCAAACACACTTGTTAAGATCCTTCTGTGACAAAGCCTCCTTGTTTTGAGATTGATTGTTCCACGTCTGATCATACATCACGTGTGTACTCGACTTAACGGAGTAAACCTCTCCATTATAGACAACGCACCAAAGCTATGACACTCAAAAACAGCATCAAGGGACTCTTTCATCACCTGGTTGTCCTTGTTTTGTCACATGAATGGAATAAAAATACCCAGAATTTAGACGTCTGTGTCATGAGTGTTTCGGTTTGAGTGAAAAATCTTTGTTTTCCTTCAATAAGTTATCAACAATTGTATTTTTTAGAACCCGGTTTTTTAGCATTCTCCTGTAAATATCATCACTTTCACGCTTTTTAAACACAAATATAATGGTTTGGATTTTCATTGGTTCCTCTTCTGACGTAGTTGCACAAAAACAGATATAAGAGAGAGATACTGTTAGCTGAATTCTTCGTCATAAATATGAAACAAATAAAGAGTCATAGATGAACGGTTCCTCACCTGTGTTTCCATTGTGAGAACAGGCATGGATCATATTATGATGAGGATGAGCAACAAATCAGTGCGTCCTCCGCTCTGGTGAAATAAGACTTGAAATCACTGCAGTCAGTTACTTCTGTCGCATTGTCAGTAACACACCTGTGTGCCAAGTATCTGTGTGACAATGTGGGTAACTGACAGCACGGGTGTTTACTCCCAACGTCTTCCTGATTTCAACTGTCAGACAGGTCGAACCTGATCCTCAGCATGAGCCCGAATACAGTTCACAGAAATACAGCAGGATATAACAGGGAGTGTTTTTAAAAAAAAAAAAAGCAGAATTTCTGTTTCATTGTGTCATAGTCACTCAAATTAAATAGCTACAGGGTTAGCTTAGTGTCTTTAGGACCACTACTTTTTAATTTGTACATGTTACCCCTGGGTGGTGTCATCAGGAGGCACGGAATCTCTTTCCACAGCTATGCTGATGACACTCAGCTCTATGTGGCCGTGTCTCCTGATGACACCAGACAAATTGACTCACTTTTTAATTGTATTTTAGATATAAAAGATATCTGGATGTCACAGAACTTTTTGCAGCTCAACCAGGACAAAACAGAGGTTTTAATCATCGGTTCAAAGGCTCAGAGAGAGAAACTGGCCCCCAAACTAAATAAAATAGGACTCAACCCAAGTCAAGAAGCACGGCATCTTGGGGTGATCTTTGACTCAGATTTTAATTTTAAGGCCCACGTAAAGGGTGTCACAAAAACAGCATTTTACCACCTGAAAAACATCGCCAAAGTGAGGCCATTTCTCTCTCTGAGCCAAACAGAGAGACTAATGCACGCTTTTATTACTAGCAGGCTGGACTATTGTAACGCTCTCCTTTCTGGTCTTCCAAAAAACACAACAAATCGGCTTCAGCTACTACAAAACTCTGCCGCACGGGTACTGACAAAGAGCAGAAGGAGAGCACACATCACACCTGTTTTAAAATCTTTACACTGCCTGTTAGTTTTCGTGTTGATTTTAAAATTATTTTATTAGTTTATAAAGCATTACATGGCCTTGCACCAGACTACCTATCAGATATGATTTTAGTTTATGAACCAGTACGGCCCCTCAGATCCTCCAGTTCCTCTCTCTTAGTTGTTCCACAGAGCAGGACAGAAAACCTTTGGTGATTCTGCTTTCAGCTGTTACGCTCCGAGACCGTGGAACGACCTTCCTGAGGGTCTGAGAGGAGCCGGAAATATTGAGATTTGTAAACGCAGTCTTAAAACTCATTTATTCAGTCTGGCTTTTATATAGTGCTTTATATAAATTCAAATCTTAACATTACTGTATTGTCTTTTTATCCTACTACAATTTTAAATATTTTCCTCTTATGTATTTATTTTAATATCTTGTTGCTTTTATGTGTCGTATTTTATTGTATTTTATTTTTATACATATATTTTATTTTTAATTCTTATTGGTGTGCATTAGTCTCTCAATGATTTTATAAACTACTTTTTTGTCAATAACTTTTCTGCACTCTTGTTAAGCACTTTTAACTGCAATTTAATTTGTCTGAAAGGTGCTATATAAATAAAGTTTGATTGATTGATTGATTTATTATGCATTCAAATAAAAGCTTTACACTGCAATCAAGAAAATTGTTTCAAGAGGGAAAATATCCACCTTGCAGTCATAAAAGGATCACTGCAGGCACAACAAGTGTTTGAATGCAAGAAATGCAGAAAATTTTGTTTGCAATTACAAATCTTTTGTCTTTCTAAGCCGGATCTCTTGGGAGGGGCCGACGTTGATGGATGTCATGCTTGTCTCTATTAGCCAGGTTTTCTGAACGTGACAGCTTGGCATCATTCCTGACAATGATAGAATCGTTTCTGAATCAAAGGATGTAAACTTCTGTTTTGAAAACATGGTGGAAACTGCCTGACGCATCACTGATTCTCCAATTCCATCTATTGAAGCTGTCCATTGCCAGTGGTGTCAGAGGGCAGCGTCGTCAGGGCCACATCTCACCGTAGTCACAGACTGTTTGCCCTCCTTCGTTCTGGGAGATCATTTAGGACTCTTTGTTCCCGGACCAGCAGGTTCAGGGCCAGCTGGAGTCCCCAACCTGAAGAAGCCAACAAAACCATGTCATCTGTACAAAGAATAGAAAAGATTTTCAGGCCCCAAAACTGGAAACCCTCTGCCGCGTTGAGATCATCCTGTTCCTGAACGTCACAAACCAAATCAGTTACCATGGGTAACCCTGGGCTGGAGCTGATCAATCAAAGGGCTGACATATAGAGACACACAACCAGCCACACTCACATTCACACCTTAGGGCAATATAGAGCTACAAATGAACCTATCGATCATGTCTTTGGACTGTGGGGGGAAGAAGAAGCATCAGAACAGCACCCACACATGCACGAGGAGAACATGCAAACTTCACACAGAAAGGCCCTGTCCGACGGGGATTCAGACCAGGAACCTCCTCGCTGACCCATGTATACATACGACTGTAAATATGAATGGACGAAGCCTCAGTGACGGCAGCCATCTGTTACGGCAGGGGGCTCCAGTGGCTTATCGGCAGCAGCCGCCATGTTGGAAATGCTAACTTTCAGTCAACCTAACGACAGGCTTAGAGCGGAAGCTGAGGCAGGTTTTAAACCTCTTGAAACAACCGTTGCATCAAGCCCACCTGTGTCAACTACGCGCCTAACTATGGATAACATATCGATTTCAAAATCAAAACAGCTGTTTAAAAAATAATTCACCCATATTTGTGACTACAGGGAGACACTGCAGAGGCTTACCCATGATGCGCCTAAAGGGACAAAATAACATGCAATTAATCCAGATTCAAATGACTAATGGATTACTTTCAGACCTTAATTAATTAACTAGTAAATGCTGACAGCTCTAATACGTCCATCCAAGTTCTTATTTTAACTTCAGTTCTTCAATTCAAATTCAAGGTTCCCATGTGAATCATAAGTGTCACATGTATCACGTCTTATTAGACAGAACGCCCGAGTCACATCACATAAATGTCATCGTTCTGTTTTTAGCTTCACTGCAGCAGGAGAACAGGTTGTAACCGCTGGTGTTTAATAAAGGGTAGTAACGTGTCATGAATGACGTGACCACAGTTTACGCTTCATACTTACTCATACTTACTCATAAAACAGATGACATTCTTGATTGATGACTGTGTGTTGGATTCATGTTCGGACCTTTGTCTTTATGTACATGCAAATGAAACACCTCAGCCTCTAATTGGTATGATAGTTTCAGAAAATATTTTCAGCGAGTGTTTATGACTTCTTCTAAGTCGGTGGTCCCTACCCCTTGTCCTTGGACCCCCCCAAAGTCTACCTGTGTCTTAAAAAAGCTTATAGCCCCACCCCGAACCCAGGCAAAACAAAAAGTAAAACATTTGTTTTTAAGATCAATATTCAGAGCTTTCATTCAAACTATTTTCTGACATCCAAATGAAATAAGCCTATACACTCAATCAATCAATCAATCAATCAATCAATCAATCAATCTTTATCTGTATAGCACCAATTCATAACAAATGTAATCTCAAGACACTTTACAAAAAACAATAAGCAGTCCAAGCCTATAGCAGCTTAACTAGGAGCTGGTCCATACCTGCGCCAGTCCTAACTATAAGCTTTATCAAAAAGGAATTTTAGAATTCTTAAAAGTGAAGAGGGTGTCAGCCTCCAGGACCCTGACTGGTAGATGATTCCAAAGGAAAAGGGGCCTGATAACTGAAGACTCTACCTCCCATAGTACATTTAGAGACTGTAGGTACCACGAGCAGGCCTGATAACTGAAGACTCTACCTCCCATAGTACATTTAGAGACTGTAGGTACCACGAGCAGGCCTGATAACTGAAGACTCTACCTCCCATAGTACATTTAGAGACTGTAGGTACCACGAGCAGGCCTGATAACTGAAGACTCTACCTCCCATAGTACATTTAGAGACTGTAGGTACCACGAGCAGGTCTGATAACTGAAGACTCTACCTCCCATAGTACATTTAGAGACTGTAAGTACCACGAGCAGGTCTGATAACTGAAGACTCTACCTCCCATAGTACATTTAGAGACTGTAGGTACCACGAGCAGGTCTCACAACCAATAAAAGAAAGCTAGTGGGAGAGAAAGTGCTGAATTTTGAAACTCTGCTTGGTAGTTAATGTTCTGGTTAAAGTAAGATGCTCAGTCTGTAGGGACTTGGATTGGGAACTGGAGGGGAGCCGGTTCAAGTCCCAGTATGGACCAAAGCATGGAAGTTGTTGAAGAGGTGCCAGGTCAACTACCGATTACTGCCGAGGGCCAGTCACCGATCCCCCAACAACCCTGGTGCATTTGTTTGTCGGTCAAACATGCCTCAAGATTAAAGTTGTGTCTTTCTTAAAGAAGTCATTGGAGTTTCGCTAAAGAGCATCTTGACCTTGAGTCAGTTTAGACTCCAAATATCGGATTATTTAGTGGCACTTCTTTTTTTTTGAAGCACCGTTTTTTTTATACAGAAAAAGAGAGTTAGTTTCAAGTTCACACATGACTGTGCCTTGACTTTAAAAAATGTATTTGCTTTAAAATACTTTTGAAATTATGTGATTTTGATGTCTATGTATAACAAAAAAACCAACAACATGATTTTGTTGTCCAATTTTAAAAAATTTAGTCTAACTGGGTGGAAAACTGCTACTCTAGACTCTTACAAAATACTAAGTGAGTAAATGTTTGAATAAAAATTGGTTACGCAGCAGAAGAAGAAGAATAACTTTAACAAGCTGAATTAGTTTCTCCTTTCTGCATGAATTTTTGGATACAGTATGTGTATTTTCATTGGATGACAACATCAGGCGCTTTAAAACCTGTCAGTCTTTGGGCGTTCATATCATGGGTGTGATCTGGGTGTGGCACTACCCTTATCAACACAGGCACATTATGTCACACTGTGTCCATTGTGTACAACAACAAGAATGTGAAGAAGAAGAAGAAGAAAAAAAAGCCCTTACCTGGATATTATAGAAATGATGAATGGGTGAAAGTTATGTTAATCCTCTGTAGCTGACTGGATGCCTGCTGTGTTGAATCATCCCGAGCGGATGAGGTGTGCTCTCAGTTATGTCTCGTCTGATTAAACGGCCATTTGTATTAGCTTTAGGCTTGGAAGGCAAAGTAGCCTGTGTTTGCACCATGGAGGTAAAGAGGTCAGCCAGGTAAAGAGATAAATGGTTGTGACCTAGAAAACAATAAAACGCATATTGATCAAGAGAACAAAGGAGTGTAAGGATGTTTATGATGATCCTAAAATAGAGCAGGACAGGCCGAAGGAAAGGTGATTGATTCCTCCAAAGCTACCACGTAGACAATGAACAGTGTGTTGAGTTCCTGCTGTAACAGAAGCCTGTAAGGCAAGAGGACTTTGAGATTTACAGGATTACTCCCGACAATGTTAAACAAACAAACTCAAAGCAGCTTTAAGTGGGCTCTGCAGAGTGTATATACACAGGGAGGGGCGGATCTCATTTTCAATCAGTGCACCTCACACATCAATCTGCAGCTTTTTCCAGAGTTCAGCTCTGAAATAGCAACATACATCTTTATAAACACACATCTGTTTAATAATGTAGAATCTGTCGACAAGTGGTGTGATGTCAGGGGTCAGAAGTGTTTTCAGGACGTAGACTGCGACAGGTCCTTGGAAGATATTGGCTGCAGCTGTTGGTTGAGCTCACCTGATACAAACGAGCAATCGAAGGACATCAGGATAAAAAGCAGGAGCGAGGCGAGACCAGTGGCCAGAGAGTATGGACATACGGAGAATGAAAATGCATCAAGTCGTCACTGTAAAGGCAAACATTTTAGAGGAGCAGCAAGGTGTCCAAATGGAAAAGGAATGGAAAGAACCGATAAAGAGGTGAAGCAACGGTGAAGGATTTGAAAGGGGGCACTTCGGGTGGACACTGTATATATATATATTTTTTTTTGTTGCACTGTGTGAAGCTTATGGTATCCAGTTGGAGTGAGAATGCAACAACTACAGATGCCAACCGCCATTAAACTCCACAGAAGAAGACGAGAAGTGGCCAGTGGGTCATGCAGGAACAATAATGCATTAAAGAGGACATATCATCCCCCCTCCTCCACTTTTTCAAACAGTCCCCCTGTGGTCTGAATGAAACATCTGTGCTGTGCTTTGGTCAAAATATAACATGAATCAAGCACCAGAGGAGGTTTGTGACCCTGTATAAACCAGCTCTCTCAGAACGCTCCGTTTTGGTGTGTGTGTCTCTTTGAATGCAATGACCCCCCCCCAAAATGATTGGTGGATGAGGCCGGATGTTTTTTATTTTCACAGCAGATGATGATATCCTGCTGGGCACCACACCTAGCAATCCAGCCTCTCCATGCCAGTAAACCACAGGAACAGAGCCAAACGCCTGACTGTCAAAGTATGATGTGACAAAAGATTCATGTTTAACCTGATATTTTCGCCAGCAAACCCACCCAGCACTAGCATGGTAAAGAATTACTTCCTTGTTTATATAAAAATATGCGGGGCTTCCAGTACCATGACTCACAAAGCCTGCTCATTCAGGAGGGTCATTACATGCCTTTAAAACTGGATCAAAGCTTAAAGCTGAATGCTTGTTTTGGTATCTTTCAAGTTGCCAAAATGCTTTCACCCAGCATTGGAATTCACAGTTTGACAACCGAGTCAAATGTTGGCTTTTAATTTTTGTTCGAACAAACAGAATTTGATTGGTGCGTACTGTGGGATTAGAAACTTTCTGTTTAGAGACATTTACTGTAAAAAGAGTCATTTGAGTAATTGACTAGCATAGCATAGCATAGCACAACAAGACCCAGGTCATATTTTTGAAATATTTATTTTGGGATTCTTTTGAATGCCTTTATCGTAGAGACAGGACAGTTGATCGAGACAGAAATTGGGGAGCGAGAGAGAGAGAGATGCAGGAAAGGTGCCACAGGTCGGATTACAGCCTCCGAACATAGGACGCACGTATTAATGGTGTGTTCCATTTTACCTGGGAAGTTGGCGTCAGAGCTGGGATTTGATCTGACACCAAGTTGACCGCGTTCCAGTTACGAGATGGCAACGAGTCGGAAAAGCAACATGGACGCCTCCACAACTTTGTTGTGTTAGTTAACACAGTTTGAGGCTCCAGTACTGCATAGCATCACATATCATAGCATAGCATAGCATAGCATATCATATCATATCATATCATAGCATAACATATCATAGCATTACATATATTATAGCATCACATATCATAGCATAACATAGCATAGCATAGCATAGCATATCATCACATCACATCACATCACATTACATCACATATCATATCATATCATAGCATCACATATCAAGGCATAGCATAGCATTACATATCATATCATATCATAACATATCATAGCATCACATATATTATAGCATCACATAGCATAGCATAGCATCACATATCAAGGCATAGCATATCATAGCATAACATATCAAAGCATAGCATAGCATCACATATCATAGCATAACATAGCATATCATCACATCACATATCATATCATATCATAGCATAACATATCATAGCATCACATATTATAGCATCACATAACATATCATAGCATCGAATATCAAAGCATAGCATCACATATCATAGCATAGCATAGCATAACATATCATAGCATCACATATCAAGGCATAATATCACATATCATAGCATAACATATAACATAACATATCATAGCATCACATATCATAGCATAACATATCATAGCATCACATATCATAGCATAGCATCACATATCATAGCATAGCATAGCATCACATATCATAGCATCACATATCAAGGCATAATATCACATATCATAGCATAACATATCATATCATAGCATCACATATCATAGCATAACATATCATAGCATCACATATCATAGCATAGCATAGCATAACATATCATAGCATCACATATCATAACATAACATATCATAGCATAACATATCAAGGCATAACATCACATATCATAGCATAACATATAACATATCATAGCATCACATATCATAGCATAGCATAGCATAACATATCATAGCATAGCATCACATATCAAGGCATAATATCACATATCATAGCATAGCATAGCATAACATATCATAGCATCACATATCAAAGCATAGCATAGCATCACATATCATATCATCACATATCAAGGCATAATATCACATATCATAGCATAACATATCATAACATAACATATCATAGCATCACATATCATAGCATAACATATCATAGCATCACATATCATAACATAACATATCATAGCATCACATATCATAGCATAACATATCATAGCATCACATATCAAGGCATAACATCACATATCATAGCATAACATATAACATATAGCATCACATATCATAGCATAACATATCATAGCATCACATATCATAGCATAGCATAGCATAACATATCATAGCATCACATATCATAACATAACATATCATAGCATAGCATATCATAGCATCACATATCATAGCATAACATATCATAGCATAGCATAACATCACATATAGCATCACATATCAAGGCATAACATCACATATCATAGCATCACATATCATAGCATAACATAGCATAGCATAACATATCATAGCATCACATATCATAACATAACATATCATAGCATCACATATCATAGCATAACATATCATAGCATAGCATAACATATCATAGCATCACATATCAAGGCATAACATCACATATCATAGCATCACATATCATAGCATAACATATCATAGCATCACATATCATAGCATAACATATCATAGCATCACATATCATAGCATAACATATCAAAGCATAGCATCACATATTAAAGCATAGCATCACATATCATATCATAGCATCACATATATTATAGCATCACATAGCATCACATATCAAAGCATAGCATCACATAGCATAGCATAACATATCATAGCATCACATATCAAAGCATAGCATAACATATCATAGCATAACATATCATAGCATCACATATATTATAGCATAGCATAGCATAGCATAACATATCATAGCATAGCATAACATATCATAGCATAGCATAGCATAGCATAGCATAGCATAGCATAGCAGATTAAAGCCTGGATAATCTTTCTGGTTGAAAAGGGTTTAAATATTGCAGGTTATGCTGTTTTACTTTTCATGATTTGTTTTTAGTTAAGTTTTTGTTACTATTGGTTTATTTTGCCTTGTGTTGTTTTTGTTCTTAATTTTGGAGCAGAGGCTGCAGGTGTGGTCAGGCTACCTGCTGGCCCAGCTGCAGCACATTTGACCTAATTCTGAGCAGCTTTGTATCAGCTCACCTGTGTCTCCGGCAAGCTGCCAGTTTGTCACAGCTCCACCAGTTGCACGACGGCTGTGACTTTACGAACGATCCTTTGTGTGTTTGTTCTCTACTCCAAATCAATCCTTCACAACGCAGCAACAACTTAAGATTTTACATATTTGATACAGTGCATCAGTCAAATAGTTTCGATGTTTAAAGCCCCCTGGTGGTCAAAAGAAAATAAAGAATGCAAAGTCAGATTAGAAATGCAAAGTAAACAATGACTGTTTAATATTCTGTAGCTGAGACAGATATTTCTTTCTGTTGATGAGAAAAAACGATCAGGAGACAGGACGGATGTGCAGCATTTTTCTTCTCAGCACACAGCACCGATTGCAGGGAAAACGTCACCATCCCCTCCCACTCATTCGATGTGAATTCTCCTGATTATATCCTGCTGCGTTCTCACATCGGCTCAATGATTCTTTCTCTGTAAAAAATACTAGGAGAAACAGACTGTCTGTTTGCGTTCACACATGCAGCTTAAGCTGAAATTCTTCAGGAGTTTTGTACAAGTGTGAGCAAGGCCTTTCAAAACATTGAAAAAACAAAAGGAGTAACAAGCAGCAGAAACAGCACAAGGTTGTCAGAATCGACCACAATCATAAATATCAGTCAGAACATCTCCAGCGGTATTGATGGACAGATAACTTCTCCATAAAACCTCCCTTACTGCATAGTTTATGTTCCACTGCATGATCATGTGTTCCAGTAATGTGATACACATCTTTGCATGGGAGAAAGTAAGAAGAAAAAAGTGCAGACAATTCCTCAATAAAAGAGCTTTTTATTTTTGACTTTACACTGGCTCCCAGTCTGTCAGAGAATAGACTTTAAAATCCTGCTGCTGGTTTATAAAGCGCTTAAAGGTTTAGGGCCAAAACACATTAGTGACCTCCTGATTAATTACGAACCATCCAGACCGCTCAGGTCGTCTGGGACAAATCTGCTCTCTGTCCCCAGAGTCAGAACCAAACATGGAGAAGCAGCGTTCAGTTTCTATGCTCCTTATATCTGGATCAAACTCCCAGAAAACTGCAGGTCTGCTGAATCTCTCAGCTCTTTTAAATCCAGGTTGAAGACTCACCTGTTTACAGCTGCCTTTAATTAAACAGCTTTAATAAGATTTTAAACTTTAACTCTGCACTGTAACTTTTAACTCTTTTTATATTTTTACTTTATCTATTCCAATTAATTTCATTTGAATTATTTTTATTTGAACATATTTTCAGATTTAATAATAATTTCAGTGATTTTTAAATGTTCTATTTTAATGTTTCTTTTCTTTCCTCTGTCATGATGCTTTTGATGTCTTGTGTGAAGCACTTTGAATTGCCTTGTTGAAATGTGCTATATACATAAACTTGCCTTAACCTCTCTGACTGCAGTTTGAGGAGGCCTGCCGACTGAGAGCCGCCTCCTCTTTGGTTTGATAATTTAATAAATATGTCATCTACAGAAACAAGTTCACAACAATGTAGGTAATTCAGGTGGTATTTGAAGTTGAATTCTTGTTTCTTGTTCTTCCTTTAAAGTGTTCTTACGACACTGTTACAAAACTCGACAACTAAAGCCTCGGTAATCTGACCGTCGTTTCTGCTGATTCCTCAGACATCGCCGTCAGTCTGCAGCTCATCGCTCCGGTGAGAAAACTTGTATTGGTATTCAGGAGGTATGAGAGGCTTAAGGTTTACTGACAGAAGAAGAAGTACCTGTAGTACTGGTACGCCTATTATCTGATGAAACATGACAATCGGGAAAGATTTTAAGATATCTTTGTTTCAACTGAGAGAAAACATATAGGCAAGGCGGGGCATGTTAATATGTAGAGCAAGAAAAGAACATTACACTGAAAACAGATGAAATGATAATCAAATTGTGTATCTGCTGTCTGTGTACAGATTCACCTGGTCTTGTTTTATTTAAATGGATTCTACAATTAGTTTAGCAGACACTTTTATCCAAAGCGACGTACATCAGAGAGTAACGACAACACAAGTAAGGATCTAGAGAGGAAGAAACATCGGCAGGAAGTGCAAACGAACAGCTTCAAGTCCGATTTAGTTTAATTAGTCTTTTTTTGTTCTTGTTATTTTTCTGGCCTTTTTGCTTTTATTGAATAGGACAGCTGAAGAGATAGCGGGGGATAACGTGCAGCAAAGGGCCGATGTCGGATTTGAACCCACGGCAGCTGCAACGAGGACTATAGCCTCCGCACATGGGCGCGCAACATAACCGCTAGGCTATCTGATCGATTAGAACACAGAAGCAGAGCACATTTGTTTTTTTTTTCTTTGACAACAATCTACTCCAGAAAGTCTTCCTGAGGATTTAGGCTCACAGTTTGCTCCGTCTGTGTCGTGCACAGCCACAAGCTGCTTCTGAAAATCGTTCAACTTTTCAGAAAGGAGCTGTTGACATGACCGGCGCTCTTTTCCAAATGTATGATATTCCCCGCCTATGGATCGTGTCTTGTACCCACATTCTCTTTGCTCCGTGTCTGAGCAGGGTTTAAAAAAAATCTCAAATAAAAAACTCTAAACTCACAGGCAGCGCTTTTCTGCCAGGAAAAAACACCCGGTGGACATGGGGCCTTAGGCGTATAAAAACATATCTGAAATGCAAAATAATGGAATTTAAAACGTGATGAAAGTTAAATATTGATTTAAAATAGTTTGACAGCCCTAAGACAAACAATGAGGTTAGACATAGTGACAGGATCAATTTTAAAAGTTGCAGAGCGAAAGACATATTCACGTCAATGTACTTTTAATACATATAGGACATGTCAATCAAACTCTTGTAAAGAAGCTAAGCGGTGCAACATGTTAAAGATATTGAAACAACACCGCCCTATACAGGAATTAAAAATGTATTCCTCCTTCAATTCTTTATTTCGATGTCAAATTCTTCCCTCCAAGCTGGCAGCTTGAATACGACTTTAATTGGTGCAGGTTCAGCTGAGGACACAGCAGAAATATAAAAGGTTGAACTAATTATATTGAAGATTATCTTCCTGAAACTGGGCCACACGCACATCATTATTGACATATTAACATTAATTGCACCAGTTGTATTCCTGCGATGACAGCAGGGCAATTTTTCCAAACGAAGAACCTTTCATGACACTTATTTATGGCTTTCCTTCAACTTCGAATTATCACTTTCATTGTCTGCAAAAGATTTGAATAAGCTGCTGATCAGCATTTTTTCGACCTAATGTCAAATGTAATCCAAATCTGTACTGACCCTGTTTGTCATCTCTACAAGAAGAGATCCACATTGGTAGATGTGAAAACTTACATTAGCCTTTTAAAGTTGCAAACATCTATAGCCTACTCATTGGATTTTAAGAAGCGTAAAAAAGTCAATCTCATCTGGAGATGCAATTCAGCATCATCTCTGGTGTCTCTGTTGCATGGGAAGCTTCAAGTATGCAGCCAACAGTGGATTTGTTGTTTTAAAATAAATTGTAACCCAGCGAGGGTGAGCTCTGGCCCGAACATGCTGGCTCTGCGTTCCCTGTCCATCCTCACATCTCTTCAGAAACCTCTCTCTGTCGTCTCTCTTCACATGTGGGTTAAGAGGGGCGGTGAGAGACAACATTTAGGAGGGTGGTTCCAGGACGCTGAAGCAATAATCCTTCCAAGACCTTGTGGGCCAAACTTGACAAAACACTGGTGAAGGGAGGCGCACAGTTGATAACACTGGAGACATCTTGGCCCCTCGCTGCCCATTGGTCTGCACTATTGGATCTTGGGGGCCATTAAAGGCCATGTTGTAGATTAGACTGTAAATATTAATGGATGAAGCCTGAGTGACGTCAGCCTTCTGTTCCTGCAGGGGGCTCCGGAGGCTCATTGGCAGCAGCCACCATGTTGGAAATGCTGTCTCAGCCTAACTTTCAGTCAACCTAACGACAGGCTGAGAGCTGGAGCTGAGGCGGGTTTAAAGCCTCTTGATGAACCGTTACATCGCGACCACCTGTCAATCATGTCAGCTACGCCTAACTATGGATAAAACGTATCGTTTATAAAATCAAAACTGAGCCGTTCCAAAAAATTCCCCGTACAGTGTGTACCAGTGATGACAGCAACTAATCAGACCTATTTGTTTTTTTGTACCAGGCTGTAAAAATGTTAATTTATGCTGTAAAAACAGATTTTTTGAATGGGTGTGTATGTGGCTTCCTGTGTTCCTGCAGCCAGCCTCTAGTGGACACTCGGCGAACTGCAGGATTTTGCACTTTCGCATTGACTTCATTTTCAGCACCGGAGGTTGCCGCTTCTTCTGCTGCATGAAGGCAACAAGCTAGTGTCAATAAACTGCTGTTCCTCTGATGGCCACTAGAGGCTGCTGCTTGGTTTTAGACTCAATTGAGTCTTCCATGTCTTCTGATGTCCTGACAGAGACACATCCCTGTTTCATAAAGGTCTTTTTTATACTGCATCAGATTGCCTCTGACTTTCAGTTTAGACTGCCATTTCTTCACAATTAACTTTATTTGTAATCATGACAGTCATTTATTGATTAGCCATTTGACCTCTGACCCCTGCCCTTGAAGAGCGCCTTATTCCTCTACAATTTGTTGACCCAGTGCAGCACGCACTTCAACCTTTTTTTTTTTGTCTAATAAATCACTGTGATTGTGTCCGTAAATAAAACACTTCCTGTCCTGGGAAAAAAAAAATAAATTCTTTTGGACAGAATCTAATTTAAGAAAAGTCGTTCAGCGTGTCTTTTGTGCATCCTCTTCAAATCCAAGTGTGCTTTTTTTTAACGCGTTGTTCCAGGAAGGCAGAACTGGGTTTATAAATGGAATGTAGTTTTACTGCTGTTTACACACGCTTGGAAATATGCAGCTTGTTTTATTGTGTTGACCTAACTGAACTCAAGCAATGCACTATCAGCCACTTTTATTTGAAATACTTGTAGTGTAATAATTAACAACTCTATTTTAAAAGTTTGCTGGAGTCATTCTTTGAGATCATCTCACGTTAAGTCATAAATAAGTTAAGCTTCATCTCAAGAGGCCTGGTTGAATGTCTCTCTCTGTCCTTCATTATGAGTCCATGTATGCCTCATCCTGCAGCTGGTGTCAAATTATTCCAATAAATAATGCAATTTATCGAACCACTTTGTAAATTAAGTATTAAAATAAGCATTAATTGGCTTGCTTTTCCATCAGCTCATCATTTAGTAAAACATACTGGTTATTCAAAATGTATTTCCCATGCGGCACATTTGTGATCACAAATTCAGCTGCCTGTCAGATTTTTCGACAACACTAAGACGCACATAGCATGAAGGTAGATTGGAGAGATGTGCATGGGCGGGGTAGTTATCCATCTATCATACACTGAAACTACATGAACATGAAACAAGAGGCCAGAGGCGCTGCTTGTCAACGGGCAAGGCAGGGAACCGCCTGGGGCCCCAGGTCAGTAAAAGTAGCTAACTTTTGGCTCCAAATGTGCAAAATATGACTCATATGAGCACTCACCCTTGATGCGCTGCTAAACCTTGCACGTATCAATGCTGTGAAAAACCTGTTTGTCAATGAGAGACACTAAAGGAAAATTAAGGTTCTAAAAAGAAGTGTTCACATTTTTAAGCTTCTTTGTGCGCGTCAGATTATGATGTTGGTGATCGCTAGGTGGAAGGGCCCCAGTGAAGTTTTGCCTAAGGCGCCAACAGACGCTAGAATCACCCCTGTGCACGGCAGGAAAACGACAGTGAATTATTTTTGCACATCTGAAGTGTAATCGTTCCACAGCAGACGTGGAACTGATAATTCAACTAATTGTGTTTCGTGTTGTGACTGTGGAGCAGAATTGGACTGGGATTTGTCACATTCGAGAAATTCAGTGTTTCATAACATACATCTGGACAGCTTTGTTATTCACACGTATGGCATCTTAAAATCCTCTGCTTCTAATTTCAAGGCTTCCCTTTAAAGATTTAAAGGACGTTTTAAAGTTTTCAGGCTAGCAGAGAAAACTGCAAAATAGATTTATTTTGCTTTTTAATTCTTGCCATTCAAGAATATTTTAACCCAGTAATTATTGCTTTTGAGCCTATAGGCCTTAAAAATTGAGATAGGGCCTTCTGTAGTCTGCTATTGAATAATCACATAAAGATGGATCAGAAGCAGAGATAGTGGTCAGGCCTAGTGCTACTAAGATAGCTTACTCCTTCATGAGTAGATTTCTGCACCTTAGCTGATCAAGCATGTATGAAAACAAAACAATTTTATTATTTTTCAACTACAACACTGGAAAATTCACAAGATTAGCTTTTGGAATTGCTAGCAATGTCTATCTCCCCAGCTAGCTTTTACTTTAGGCTAGCTGTCGGGTTAGCTTGTTGTGTCTGCAGTTACAGCAGTCTAGCTAGTTGTGAGGGAGATCACACTGGTCACTCACTGAGTGTGGGGAGGTAATCATCTCACTGCAGTGTCAGGTGTGTGTTTGAATGATTGGCCCTGATTTGGCCCAGGTGTGTTAAGCTTATATATTCCCTTGAGTTGCAGCACTCAGCTCTGCCTCATTATCTCACCATCAGAGATACTGAGAGCGTCTCGCTGTGTTTCTCGTGTCTTTTTCAAGTGTGTGATTCTGCATAAGCACCACTTGACCTGTTTACTATATCAAGCAGCTCTTAAAGTGTAGTTTGTTGGTGCCTGGAATTCTGATCTAGCTCATTCTTTGTAAACACGGGCCTGGTGGCCTTTGTGTCTCAGCTGTAGAAATTGTCTTTGTTCTTCACTTTAATCTATTTTTTTTGTCAGCTGCTCGGCAGAGGTTGGTTTTTGTTCTCCTCATCTCAGGGCTATTTAGAAAAGGGAGCCTATCTGTTCAGCTTGTAACTATATTTGTTCTTTTTAACAAACCCCTATATACCCCATATATCGCTGGTGATTTTTTGTGGTTATCACTCTGGGATAACCTTAAAGGAAGAATGTTTGACATTTTACACATACCTAAAGCAGAAATCAAGTATATCCTCTGTAAATTTCTCTGTAAGTCATGACTGTCGAATGAGTAAGAAGCTCGAGTCCCGCTGGCTGTGTTGTTGTCAGAGCCGTGTTTACATGGACGGGACGGCCGGCTCCTCCCCTTGTGTATAAAAGCTGTTTTAGTCAAGGACTAGAGAGAAGAAGAAGAAGAACATACTCACTGATTATTTAGATGTCACATAAGCGTTTTTAAATCACAGTCTTTCGTTGTCAACCTATATGCAATGTGAAGCTTCAAGCTAACTAAAGAGCGCTAACATTAGCGCGCTAACCCGACAATGCGGGCCACAAGCAATTGCAGCCTGAGCCAAAGGACGATTTTGTCCGCTGCTTGCGCTTGACTCCTTTGTGCAAACGCGAGGGGAAGGGGTTAGAGGTCTCTAAAGGAGAACATAGGCTTAAGTATGTTGGAGGTGTGGCCAAATAGCAATTTGCTGGTGCTCAAGGGCGACATACTGGATTAAAAAGTCACACATTCCTACTTTAAGATACCTGGGGTCTGCAATTGTGTCCCACTACCCTGCACCCTTACAAAGGTATACAGCTATGTACTTATTTGAATCTAAATATAACACATATTAAACATTTAGACAAAAGGGTCGGGTACTTAAACATTAGCTGGCTGGCGAGATCCACCAATGGAAGAGTTGTAATGCATTGTGGGGTCACTGAACACAAGGAGAGTGAGCTCCTGTCTCATACTTAAAAAATATGGCCAATCCAGTATGGTTCCCGGATATCCTTGCATACTCAAAACTGCATAGACTATGAATCCTAAACACATTTAACGTCCTCAATGTGACATCGTAGTATGAAAGTATGCGGTTTGGGACACGGACTCTCATATTTGTATTGTTATGGCTCAGCTATCCCCATAACAACGGTGTCTATTTACCATTGCGGTGTAACGCTTTGAAAGCAATAAGTAGACCTTGTGTTGAAATGTTGTCAAACTGCCATTTCAAACCAATCTGGACTGTCTGATTGTCTCATATCAGACATAGCTGTCTGAGGCGTTGCCCCTCAATGTTCTCGAGCGTACACCTCACTTATCAGTTCCACATTGTCTCTTTTTTTTTTTTTTTTGTCAATAATAAAGATTCCATTTTTCACAATGCATAGCTGCAATTAAAAAAAAAAACCCAAGGAAAGCACCGGTGGGAGGGTTGTACACAAAGACATAAAGCGTATAGCATCACTCATGCAATACGAGAATGTTACCAGATAAGAGAGTCGGTGTACCGTGTAATGTTATGAATCGCTCAACAGGGTGGTATATTTGTGTTTAAATAGGTATTCAGGTGAGCCGTCATTTACAGAGCAGTGTAACAGTTGCTTCGTGCAGCAGCTCTGTGTAGAAGTTGCCACCTGTGTCAAGAGTTTTTTGTTGACAAATCATGAATGGCTTATGTTGGCATGAGCTGGTTGGAGTTGGATGTTTGCCCTGATGCACTCTGTGGGAAATCGCTCTCAGTACAGGTTACAAATACATGTCTAATGAGTCACAAATAAAAATAACAAATGAGTACAAGGATTTGTAAGCAATCTGTGCTGTACAAATAACTAAAACAAATAAATACAATTTTTTTCTACAGATGTCCGTTGATGAACACTTGTAGCTTTTGAAAAGCTTTCTGGTTTTAAAATGTTTGAGGGTTTTTGGGGCGCTGGTGGCGCAGTAGTTAGAGCGCAAGCCCTATGTATGGAGGCTGCAGTCCTCCAAGCGGGCGACCCAGGTTCAAATCCGACCTGTGGCTCCTTTCCCACATATCATTCCCCCCTCTCTCTCTCTCCCTGATTTCCAACTCTATTCACTGTCCCTCAAATCAAGTCTCTCAAATAAAGGCACAAAATGCCCCAAAATTTTAAAATGTTTGATCCAGTAGTTGTCGCCCTTAAGCACCTGCATTAAACCAAAACAAACTCACGTTTGGCCAACCACCCTCCCCTAACGGAGTTTTACACAAAATTGTCCCTGGCTCGAGCTGCAATTGCCTGTGGCCTGCATGCTTTGTTCCGTTAGCAGGCTAAAGTTAGCATATTAGTTTGCTGGTAGCTTTACTATGCATATAAATTTACACAGAATGACCGTGATCTAAAAACACTTACTGTACGTGACATCCAAGTAAGAAGTGAGTATGTTCTTCTTCTTTTCTCTAGGCCTTGACTTAAACAGCTCTATGCGTCTCGTCCATGTAAACACAGCTCTGACAACAAGACAGCAGGATGTACTCGAGCTTCTCACTGAAGAAAGACATGACTCAGAGACATTTACATAAGATATACCTGATTTCTGCTAAATTTATGTGTTAAGTTGCACTTTGAGTACTTCAATTCAAAAAGTTAGCCATGGCTCTGCAGCGGGTTGCTTTACATCTGAAATTTGTTAAGTGTAATATCTTTTACTCTATCTTAGCTGATTTTTACTCTTTCATTGCTTATATGCTACCGATGGATCATTGGAAAAGTGTTTTACCATTGCAACATCATGTATCCGACATGAACTGTATAGAAGACGTAGATGTAGTCGCATTGAAATCACTATATGGTTTGAGGAGTACCATTTTGACCACACAAGTCAGAGCAGGAGAGGAGCATGCTAAAGAAATTAAGTGAATGCCTAGATTGAGTCTCTAGCTGGCTAATTAGATATAATCTCATCCAAAACAGTGGTATACTATTTGTTGTGGTAGCTGAACAGAGGTGATAAATAATTTGTCTAAGAAGCTAAGAGAGCTGCAGGAACATTACGTTCCTTGGAGAGTGAGCAGCAGATGAACATGGAAAACTACTTAGGCTAACAAGTCTTCTCATCACTACTGCCTGTCGTCTTCTCTGCAAGGAAAAGCCGACAACAATACTGGGAATGTGTGAAACACTAAACAAGGTAACACACCAGGTACAGTAGGCAGACACCTATACCTGCGAAAGTGCTAACGTATAAATTAATGATGCTAGAATTCCCCTCACCAAAGAACAAGGAAATAGACTTTATTGATGGTTTTATATTACAATTAAGCCAATAGCACACCATATGAAGTCAAGTATTTGCAACAGCATTATTCGAGTGGCACCAATAGGACAAACCGGGCTTTAATGGCTAAAATGAGCTAAAACAACACCTAGCCTAACTAGCACCCGCCTGGGCCTAAACATACTAAAGTTTTATTCTAAATATAATCTAAATGGGTGATTTCTATTTTTTTAAACCTGGAGTTGTCATAATGTAAAAGTTATTTGAAGAGACCAAAAGGCATTTTAAAATGGAGCCCAATGGGGATTGACTCACTTTTGTACCAAGCCTCTAGTGGCCATCGGAGGAACAGCAGTTTCTTGACACTAGCTTGTTGCCGTCATGCAGGTGGCTGCTAACAGAATATGTGTCGAAGCAGCAACTTCTGGTGTTGAAAAATGAAGGAAATTGCAAAGTTTTTACAGTAGAAATTAACATATTTACAGCCTGGTTCAAAAACCGCAAAAAAGTCTGATTACTTAAGTCATCATGCCCACACTGTACGGGGGGTGATTTGTTTTACAACACATCCCTTTTGATTTTATGAATGATACGTGTTATCCATAGGTAAGCATGTCAGGACCTGATTGACAGGTGGACCCCGTGTGGAGGTTTAAAACCCGCCTCAGCTCCAGCTCTCAGCCTGTCGTTAGTTTGACTGAAAGTTAGGCTGAAACAGGATTTCCAACATGGCGGCCTTGGCCGGTGAGCCTCAGAAGCCCCCCCTGCTGTGACAGATGTCTGACGCCAAATAATGAGAGTAATAACCTTCAGTACATACAGCACGTGGCTTTCTGGTGGATGTAATACACACATGTCATGTAAGTACTAATTTACAGGCTGTTGTCGTAGCAGTTTGGAATGACAGGATGTCTACCTCTGCCCGTCTTTGCAACACGATATCCCTGCAGCAGAGTCAGACAGAGGCGTTGGTGCGTCAGTGGACTGGCAGTCATATTACATGAGGAATCTGAGGACAATGAGCCTTTCTTATAATTTCTTGACTCGTGCGTTCCTCCACCTCTGCTGTCTGTTGCCAGGGGTTACAGAAAAGAAAAGCAGAGAATGACAGCTGTTTGTTTGGGGATTTTGATAAATTTGAAGGGAGTGTCTATAACGCTGTCATTATAATAAGGATAATTACTTTGATTTATTGGCCTTTCGAAGAACACAGGAAGTTTAACACAAAGGGAGGCAGACTAAACAAAGAGGAAAGGAACAATGCTCATGTCAGTTATGAACTAAAGGGGTAACTTTATAGAAAATAGAGTTAAAACATTTGGAAAAAATCACACATTTGTTTAATCCCATACGTTTAACAGATATGGGTTAATAATTTAGTTCACTAAAAGTCCAGTAGGTGTCGCCAAGCTCCCTTGGAAAGAGAGGTCTGCCAGTCTTCAAGATGGGCAAAAAAAGAGGCAGAAGATATGGGATTCAAATACTATCTATATACATGAGCACATTTTTTTTAATTAAAGAGCAGGTTTTTACATTTTGAGAGCAACAGTAGACAGTCAACAGTCAATTTGCTCGGTTTTCAGGCGCCATTAGCTGAAGAGAGGGGGTCAGCCCTATGTTCCCACATGTTAGGGTTAGGGTTTGTTTTGATACAAATTTAGGAAAAAGATAATGTGGGAACATATGGCCTAATTTTGAAAAACATCTTAGAAATGTGGGAACATAGGCACGCTCCCAAAAAGAGACAGGAAGTGTTGGAAGGAGAGAGTGCAGCAAAGGGCCGAGGTCACATTCAAACCCACGGCCGCTGCTATGAGGAGTTTAGCCTCCATGGGGCGTGCACCTTAACCACTAGGCCACCTGTACCCCTGACAGCAGCTTTCATAGTTAGATTAAAGAGGTCAGATAGCTGCTGATGAAGGAACGATTTTACACATGAGACATCATTTATAACAACACCCTGATGCGTCTAATTAATTTAACTTGAGGTTGTGACTGTAATTGTGTTTTTCCACCATTTTCTCCTCTGCTTGAAAAACTCTTCATCCTCTTAAAAGTCCTCCTCATCACTCCTGACAGATTTCCACCTCTGGAGCTCTATTGAGGGCTAAGATGCTTTGTAAATAACTTTTGTCTTCAGGATCTAGCCTCACCTTTAAAGGGACACAGATGTTTGTATTTTTCCTTTCTGTCATAACTACAGAGTGCTGAACTTCTGTAACTCACCACACGGGGGAGCTGTTGCTCAAGCTTTTGCCTGCAACAGAAACATCTGTGAGACGAGACAAACGGAGAACAGGCTGACCATGCCATATAATATTCTGCTTGCTTAGCCTTAAATGAAGACCTTGCACCTGCAGCCTGTACATGTTTTCATATTTAATGCTTTGCAGTAAAAAACTGTGACGCAACAACTTACGAGACAAGAAACAAATCTGTCAGCTATAGCGGAGAGGCTTCTTATTACTGTTGCAGCTCATGGTGCTGATTTTATTTTCTGGTCATAGATAACATTTTTCATTTCTGCCATGTTGTTTCTGCCTCAGCGTCCATAGACGACTGAGTCTAATGCATAGGAAATGAAGAGCGAATACAGGGTTTACTCTGTGCCTTTCAAATCAACAGACCTTGTCATATTTGTAATGGAACTTTTCTTTTTATACATTTTATTTACTTTTGTTTTATTGCTGCATCTATAAAAGCAGAATCAAAGTCCCCGCTGCTTGCCTCTGCCTCTGTTCTGCAAGTCCAAAGCGAGAGAGGGGGGAATTGTAATTTCCGAGGCAAATGGCTAGATTGACACCAGATATGTTTGGTGAACTGCTGCAAAAGGTCATGCCAAAGAGGGACTCCAAATGTCAGACGGCCGTCTCTGAAGTTTGAGCCTTTGTGAGATCTGATGGATTGATATTCTTTCCCAGACTCTGAAAATGTCATTACTGATGTTTTGATGCAGAAAGTGCGTTTGTTTATCTGATGATTGGTAATAGGGCTTGCACGGACGGCCGAGGAAGACATCGGGTTTAATGATGTGAACTTCTGATGTGTGTGTCTTTTGTTGTGTAATGGGGGTGTGGCAGTGTTATTTAGAGTAAATACCCCTGACCTTTCTTGCCCTTGATGCCCTTTCAAACCAAAAAAAAAAAATCGAATTTCTAACAGTGAAAACCACCTGAGGCACCGAGAACCAAAGAGGGAATATTAACACTTTGGAGGGCATTTATTCCGTAGTAAATGTCACTATTTGCATGCAAGTGGGTCTCCAAGGTAAGCGTCTGCTCGTAGAGGAACACTCTTTTTCAGTTTTCACTTTTAATATGCAAAATCGTTTTTCTGTTTTTGGCCGTTTTTTAAAGTTGAAGGAGATTTTTTATGTAACTGGGTCAAGATTCAGTCACTCATAAGCTAAAATGACTCAACACTGTTAAAATATGTGCTACAAATTAAATGCCAGTTTAAAATAATGATGACATCATACTGCAAGGAGGCCATTCAAACGACCTTAAATCAGGGCATTGCAGCCAGTAAACGAAAGTGCTTGAAATGCAGTTCTGCAGTTTGTTAGAATTGAAGGATTTTTTTTTGTCATCAAATCACAAAAAAAAACCTTCCCTTAAAAAAAAAAAAAACTGAATAAACCATGAGTCATTCTCGGGGAACTGAGGTCATGTTAAAGGCCGACCAGAGTATTATTATTGAAGTAAAAATGTTGACACTGAAAACTCAAAGTGCACTTAGAGAGCATGAAAACCTTCACCAAGGCCAACAGCTCACTCTTATTATTAAAAGCAAACCTGAAAGGACGACCAATAAAGGTTGGATATATATTTCTGAGCCATACAAATTCAATTTTGTCGATATAACTGCTCGGTCATGAGTCTGAGAGTCTTCGCTTGAAGACATAGTAAGAAATGTTTTGTTTTTTTTCGACCTGGAGAGGCAAGGCCAAAGGTCCTAACCATAGACTGTGAATATGAACGGACGAAGCCTGAGTGACGTCAGCCATCTGTTCCTGCAGGGGGCGCTGGAGGCTCGTTGGCAGCAGCCTCCATGTTGGAAATCCTGTCTCAGCCTAACTTTCAGTCAACCTAACGACAGGCTGAGAGCTGGAGCTGAGGCGGGTTTTAAGTTTCTTGACGAACCGTTACATCGCGCCCACCTGTCAATCATGTCAGCTAGTATGGATAACACGTATGGTACCCCCCCCCCCCCCCCCCACAGTGTGTGCCTGTGATGACAATAACTAATCAGACCTATTTGTTTTTTTTGTACCAGTCTGTAAACATTTTTATTTATGCTGTAAAAACAGCTTTTTGCCTCTAGTGGACAGAACTGCAGGATTCTGCTTGGTCCTAGCCCCATGGGGGGTCTACAGGGGGCGCTGAAAGATACTTGGAAACATGGAGGGAAGAGGGGTGGGATGGAACAATAATAAAGATCCACCAACGACATTAATCCTGAAAATGAAAGGAGTCACAGGAGTGAATACCAACAGGGGGTTTTGGCGATCCTTACCAGCTATACCTCGTTATAAAGGTGACTAGTCAGGCTTTCCAACGATATAAAACACAACACCAATAAGTATTATCAAAGGGGCGAAATAAGTGACCGAAATAACATTTCTAAACTTTTTTTCAGGAGTTTATTTATTTTAAACTAAAAGGAGCCACAAGGTGAAAAACTGGTAAGCACAGGTAAGTAGCAAGACACTGGGAAACAACTGCCATGGAGCAACAATGAACAAGCAACAAGAGGGAAGGAACGCTGAGACAAAATAGACACAGGTGAGACTAATGTCACAGGTGAAGACAATCAGGGAAATCAAGGGTGGAGGGAAACACTCAGACAGGAATTAACACGAGAAACACTGAGGAGCAGAACTACAATATAATCAGGAAACACTGAAGAAACACACAGAACTCAAGAATGTTACAACAACAATACACACTAGAACACAGAGAAACACAAGGATAAACCATTACAAAACAGGAAACACCTAAGACTAAACGAGGAAACATTTAAAGGGAAACAAGCAACACCAAGAAAAACTCAAAGAAGAATCTAAACTCTGAAAAAAACCCCAAAAAAAACATGACATGAGTCTTACAACGCAGAGGAAAATGCTCCGTTTCAGATCAGCTCTCCTTGTGACATCACAGTGGGATTCTGGTAGAAAAAAAAAATGGTATATCTCCACCCATAGACTCCGCCCCCAGCCGAGAGCAAAACCAAATTCTGGAGACGATTACCAACCCATGCCTTTAAAAGTCGAGTTTATCCCACTGCAAAAAAAAAAAAACCTTGAACAAGTTGCCCACTACGACCTGTGAATATTGCCAACGCCGCTCGTAGATCAGAGTCATCGACAGGATCACCCTCCCGTAGATATTTTTAATTGGCTAAACATCAGTTCAATAAGGTGTTCAATGGTGCCTCTGACACTTATTAAACTGTAACACAGACACCTGATTTTGGTAGCACTTGTAATTATAATGAGTTCATTAAACATTTATTTGGCTACAAAAAAAAGTTGTGTTGAACTCAGACACCCTGCAGAGGTGGAACTCTGCACAGGTTGTTTGAATGATACAAACAGCGGGGGAGGAGACGTTGAGTGTGAGCGCTCTCTGATTGGAAGGCGATTTTCAAGGTTTCTCCCGCCTTAGACGAGAAATAAACAAAGCGCCGCTCAGATACCTCTTCAACTCCCGACTGTCTTTTGTTTTGGCTTTTTTTTGTCTTCCTCTGTGCTGATGTATTGGTTTTGTCAGACGCGCATCGGGGGAAGGAAATCGTTTTGTGCTTCAAGTAGAAATGAAAGAGTTCAGTGGAGATGAATTCAGTAAACAGGTGAGAAACAGTTCCTGTTGGCGAGGAGAAGTCGTATGAGTATATGTCTTCATAATAGCTTAAACAAAAAGAGGTGTTAGTGAAGGTAAAAAACTTTTCCTAACTAGCAAAAAGGTCGAGTCGTAAAACGAGAATGTTATGAAGCGAGAAATGAACTCAGCAGTGCTCACACATCTTGGTCGGTTGCAGTATTTGAAAGTTTCAACCTTTCCTCCTCCGCTTCCTCCTTCTTCTGCTCCTCTTGCACTTCTCCTTCTCCTTCTAAGTGGTGTCCAATCATTAGCTGATATATCAGCACACCCACCGCTGCACCCAAGAAGGGGGCACAGGCGGGCACAAAGAACCAGTAGGAGTTCGCTCTGCAAGAAGAATAAATTGAAAAACTGTGATGCATGGTGTTGTTTTTTTTTTAAATTGTTCATTCAATTTACTCACTGTAGCAGGCCTGAATAAAATATGAGTGCATATCAGAGGCTATTGATGTTGTGGGTCAGAAGGCATGCGAAGCCGTGTCGATATCAAGGCACTCTAATTTCAATATGTTTAAATGGGCACTCAAAAACACACAAACAATAGAAATGCAAATAAACTGGCGGCAGAATATGCACTTTAATTTGTTTATTTTTTTAGTCAAATGTCTTTTGGTGGCCGCTCAGATCAAATACTGTTTTGTTTTTTCTAACTGGAGAGATATCTGACAGAAGTAGGAGCGCCGCTTCTCCTCTCTCCCTGATTTCTGACTCTATCCACTGTCCTTTCTCTGAATAAAGGCGGAGTACTTTTGGTAGATGCATGCTTAACAGACAGACGTATTACCCAATATAAGACAGCCACTGTGGTTGCACTTCCTCTTCAGCTCAAGCCAGACCACAGACTGTATAAAACATGGACGTACTTTAAATCCCCCTTTCCACCAAGCGGTCCAGTTCAGTTTGGTATGGTACCCATTTATTAATGTTTCCACCATCAAACGTTGGGAATGGTACCAAAATAAGGGATCCGTACCATCCTACTTTTTTGGTACCCTTCTGTTGAGGTGTGAATGGTACCGATCCGACCCTAAAGAGTCACTTTTGTTTACTGTGTCCCGTTCTTCTTCTTTGTTGAACTTAATGAATAGCGGGCTACACTGTGTTGGGCTGCTATGATGTCACATTATTTCATAGCTGACGCGGCTATCTCCATCTGGTTTACACTCCACTTACCAAATAAGGGTACGGTTGGCTGTGGAAACGCAAACAAGATCAGGGTTTACCGTACCGAAATGAACCAAACCGGACCGCTTGGTGGAAACGGGGCTTAAGTGACGTCTCCCCCTCGTGTCTCAAGAGGCCAAAGATGAAGGTGGCCAGATTTGAAGTTAAGGTTGCCAGTGTTTCCTCTGTGTGAAGTTACCTTTTTTAACAAGTTTTTCCATCCTTTCTATTTGTATTAATGTGGTTCCTTTTTGTAAATTACGACGTTAGTTTGATTCTTTTACGCACAAAAATCTAGTCGTGTTTATGAAACAAATGAAGGTGAAGGATTTTGACTTTAATGTTGTGAGTGAAACAACATCCGGCCTCTTGTATTATAGTCCTACAACTTTAACCCCTCCATGGTTCAATGGGGAATAATTGGTCCATTCCACTGTATCAACCTCTTTCACCTTCGGTATGACCTCTAGACCAATTATATGAACTCTTTAGAGGTATATCTACCATCAGGGAATGAGGAAACCCTGACCTAAACGTCCCCCCGTTTAAGGACAGTTCACCATCATCATGGGTTTAAAGAATAAAATCATCTGGTACTCACGTAAAAACCTCTCCGCCCCAGCCTGCCATAGCTGTGAAGATGCGCGGTCCCAGGTCTCTGGCTGGATTCACGGCATAGCCAGAGTTGAAGCCCATTGACAGGCCGATGACCAGCACAACAAAGCCTACGGTGAACGCCTCCAGACCTTTGGGAGTTGGATTGTTGCGTGGATCAACTATGGCCAGGATGCAGACGATCAATGCAGCTGTTCCAATAACCTGAGATAAAAGTCCAAAAAGAAGAAATCAAGAAGAAGAAATCCATAAATAGCATCAATTTTCTTTGATCCCTTAATCATTTTATTAAAGGAGCAGTATGTAACTCTGACACCTAGTGGTTAAAATGGGTACTGCAGTCTAAATTCTAAACATTGTAGAGAGCTGTCTCCCCCCCCCTCCTCTCTAGAGTCGATGCTCACACAGGTCACCATGTGGTGGACTCTGAAGCTTCAGTGTTTATCCAGCTCTGCATGGGTCTGTAAACCTTTCTGTGTTCTAACCTCTCTCCATTTTTCAAAAGCATCTCCAATATTGATCCTAGTTTGAGCACGTTTCTGCTCGTGGAGCTTATTAGAAACATGCAGAGGCTTTTTAGGTCGGGTACAATCACTTCTATCTGAACCACTTCTCTTGCCCGCTTCCATCGCTGCAACACCTGTTGACCTGATAACTGCTCTCATATCTGACAAACCGAGGGGCGTCCAAAACGGCCGTGTGGGGGGGGTCTTAAAACCGCCTACCTTCTCTGGTCCAAACAAATCCAGAGCATTCAGGAGCAGAATCTAAAGTTAGAAGGAGGACATACTGGCTGCTGTGTTGTTGTCAGAGAAGCTTCAACATAGCATGTTTCCTTAATGTCTGATCAGATAGTAAGGTCACTTTCTCATGTCACTCACTCCAGTAGTCCTTTTGTTCCATTAACAATGAAACAATATGTTTTCAAATTATGCACAAAAATATCAAATAATCATTCTCAATCTCTCCATGGGGAGAACTAAATAAATCAGTGTTATCACCCGTCTGGTGTTTAATGAATCACCTTGGATGAAACATGAGAAAAGGGATTAACAGGAAACCTTGCAGACATGTCACCTATTTCATCAGAACGCTTCATCCTCAGCAGATTGGTTTGTTAAATGAATTGATGGAAGAAGCAGCACATGTAGAGCGTGGTGGTTTCTTCAGTTGGCACGTCGCATCTTTGGTACAACGACTTCAACAGATCAGGGTGGCAGCAGATATGATAAAGATGCACGTCAGCGTGTAACAGCATCGTGTCTGTGGAATGGTACCTACAAACGGCAGGTGTGAATCGCTTAGTCGGCGCGTCTGGAAAATTAAATGTTCAAAATCTGTTGAAACCTTCGTCATGTCTGTGGTCTCCCACGTTGTTAAGTCAATTGGTAGGATTTGAAAATAGTGTGTAGCCAGGCTAAAACAGGCTATCAGACATTTCCATGCTCTGCAGCACGCACTGAAGACTCTGCCAGTAATCTCACTGACGTCCATTGTAGGGAAAAAAGTTCTTTGCGAGATAAATATGTGCAGAACAAAGGCAGCATGAGTACGTGTCTTGCATCCGCAGTGTCCAGGCTTTTTTCATGCACGGCGCATCCTTTTTTTTCACGCACAGTGTATCTTCATTAATTATTTGAATCTTCCGACACAGCTGGGTCTAATTGACCTTGCCTTCTTTCCACACTCACAAGCTGTTTCCACACCGATTCTGGACGATCACATCAAATGAATAGTGACACTGTCCTGCTCATTACACTGTCTGCTGCGTTTTTAAAAAAAAGAAGGTGAAAGACGACTAGAGGAGGCCGTGAGATGTGATTGGTTAAGAGGCCTGAAGTTGATCAACAGATTTACAACACAACTATCCAAGTAATAGCAATGCAACAGCACACTTTGTCTCCGGTTGGACATGACTCAGTTATGTGTTGAATTGGTTTGTGATCTTAAGCATCTCTTTAAATTATAAAGAAAAGTGAAAATTGAGGCTGCTGAACAAC